>NC_061510.1:366431747-366447514 GCF_022539505.1 Lolium rigidum
TTGCAGGCAAACACCGCTATAGGTAAGCAGCCTTTTACTGCATAGCTTCAAGTCCAGGGGGTGTATTCCTATTATTGTTGTAAGAATTCCCATAAGAATTAGCATAACCGTTACCATTATTATAAGGATATGGCCTATAGTTATTAGTAGAATTGTTCCGATAAGCATTGTTGTTGAAATTATTATTTTTAATGAAGTTTACATCAACATGTTCTTCTTGGGCAACCAATGAAGCTAACGGAACATTATTAGGATCAACATTAGTCCTATCATTCACAAGCATAGACATAATAGCATCAATCTTATCATTCAAGGAAGAGGATTCTTCAACGGAATTTACCTTCTTACCTTGTGGAGCTCTTTCCAGTGTGCCATTCGGAGTAATTAATCATCATATCATCAAGAAGTTTTGTAGCCGCCCCCAAGGTGATGGACATAAAGGTACCTCCAGCAGCTGAATCCAATAAATTCCGCGAAGAAAAATTTAGTCCTGCATAAAAGGTTTGGATGATCATCCAAGTAGTAAGTCCATGGGTTGGGCAATTTTTAACCAAAGATTTCATTCTTTCCCAAGCTTGAGCAACATGTTCATTATCCAATTGTTTAAAATTCATTATGCTACTCCTCAAAGATATAATTTTAGCAGGGGGATAATATCTACCAATAAAAGCATCCTTGCATTTAGTCCATGAATCAATACTATTCTTAGGCAGAGATAGCAACCAATCTTTAGCTCTTCCTCTTAATGAGAAAGGAAACAATTTTAATTTTATAATGTCACCATCTACATCTTTATACTTTTGCATTTCACACAATTCAACAAAATTATTAAGATGGGCAGCAGCATCATCGGAACTAACACCGAGAAAATTGCTCTCTCATGACAAGATTCGGTAAAGCGAGGTTTAATTTCAAAGAATTCTGCTGTAGTAGCAGGTGGAGCAATAGGTGTGCATAAGAAATCATTATTATTTGTGGTTGTGAAGTCACACAACTTAGTATTTTCAGGGGTGGCCATTTTAGCGGTAGTAAATAAAACAAACTAGATAAAGTAAATGCAAGTAACTAATTTTTTTGTGTTTTTGATATAGCAAACAAGACAGTAAATAAAGTAAAGCTAGCAACTAATTTTTTTGTGTTTTGATATAATGCAGCAAACAAAGTAGTAAATAAAATAAAGCAAGACAGAAACAAAGTAAAGAGATTGGATTGTGGAGACTCCCCTTGCAGCGTGTCTTGATCTCCCCGGCAACGGCGCCAGAAAAAGAGCTTGATGGCGTGTAAATCACACGTTCGTTGGGAACCCCAAGAGGAAGGTATGATGCGCACAGCAGCAAGTTTTCCCTCGAAAGAAACCAAGGTTTATCGAACCGGGAGGAGCCAAGAAGCACGTTGAAGGTTGATGGTGGCGGGATGTAGTGCGGCGCAACACCGGAGATTCCGGCGCCAACGTGGAACCTGCACAACACAACCAAAGTACTTTGCCCCAACGAAACGAGTGAGGTTGTCAATCTCACCGACTTGCTGTAACAAAGGATTAACCGTATTGTGTGGAAGATGATTGTTTGCAAGAAAACAGTAAAACAAGTATTGCAGCAGATTTGTATTTCGAGTATAAAAGAATGGACCGGGGTCCACGGTTCACTAGAGGTGTCTCTCCCATAAGATAAAAGCATGTTGGGTGAACAAATTACAGTCGGGCAATTGACAAATAGAGAGGGCATAACAATGCACATACATGTCATGATAAGTACAGTGAGATTTAATTGGGCATTACGACAAAGTACATAGACCGCCATCCAGACTGCATCTATGCCTAAAAAGTCCACCTTCGAGGTTATCATCCGAACCCCTTCCGGTATTAAGTTGCAAAGCAACGAGACAATTGCATTAAGTATGGTGCGTAATGTAATCAACAACTACATCCTTAGACATAGCATCAATGTTTTATCCCTAGTGGCAACAGCACATCCACAACCTTAGAACTTTTCGTCACTGTCCCGAGATATCAATGGAGGCATGAACCCACTATCGAGCATAAATACTCCCTCTTGGAGTTAAGAGCAAAAACTTGGCCAGAGCCTCTACTAATAACGGAGAGCATGCAAGATCATAAACAACACATAGGTAATAACTTGATAATTAACATAACATAGTATTCTCTATCCATCGGATCCCGACAAACACAACATATAGTATTACAGATAGATGATCTTGATCATGTTAGGCAGCTCACAAGATCCAACAATGAAGCACAATGAGGAGAAGACAACCATCTAGCTACTGCTATGGACCCATAGTCCAGGGGTGAACTACTCACTCATCACTCCGGAGGCGACCATGGCGGTGAAGAGTCCTCCGGGAGATGAATCCCCTCTCCGGCAGGGTGCGGGAGGAGATCTCCAGAATCCCCCGAGATGGGATTGGCGGCGGCGGCTCCGGAAGTTTTCCGTATCGTGGCTCTCGGTATCGGGGGTTTCGCGATGGAGGCTTTAAGTAGGCGGAAGGGCAACGCGGGGGCCACACGAGGGCCCCACACCCTAGGTCGGCGCGGCCGGGGGCCGGGGCCGCGCCGCCCTAGTGTGGCGGCGCCTCGTGGCCCCCACTTCGACTCCTCTTCGGTCTTCTGGAAGCTTCGTGGCAAAATAGGACCCCGGGCGTTGATTTCGTCCAATTCCGAGAATATTTCGTTACTAGGATTTCGAAACCAAAAACGACGAAAACAAGACTGGCTCTTCGGCATCTTGTTAATAGGTTAGTTCCAGAAAATGCACGAATATGACATAAAGTGTGCATAAAACATGTAGATATCATCAATAATGTGGCATGGAACATAAGAAATTATCGATACGTCGGAGACGTATCACCTACTGCCTGCACCTCAAGGCAATCTCCGACGAGCTCCAGGACCTTGGGTTCCGGATTGGCGACGAGCTCCTCCTCTCCACCCTCACCGCCGGCCTCAGCGAGGACTTCGGCAACGCCGCCTCCAACCTCACCCTCATGACCAACCCTACGTTCGAGCGGGTGGTCGACTACCTCCGGCCGGAGGAACGCCGGGCTGAAGGGTGTGCGCACCCGGGCGGTTCACACCGCTCTATGGGCAAGCGGCAACAGCGTTCTTCCTCATGGCGGAGGAGCTCCACCGGCGCCCACCCCCGCCCCTCCACACTCTGCGCCTCAGCCGCAACAGCACCAAGGAGGAGGGGGCGGTGGCCGCGGCCGTCGCCGTGGCCGTGGTGGTGGCCGTGGCGGTGGCCACAACGACGGCCCCGGGTACTCACACCCCACTCCGCCGTGGGCGGGCGGACACAACCCCTGGACGGGGGTCGTGCACGCCTACACCATGCCCGTTCCGCGCCCCCCAGTCCCCGGTACCGTCGGCCCCCGTCCGCCGACGCACCAGGCCTTCATCGCCGTGCCACCGCAGGCTCCCGCCGGCCTGCCCTACGCTCCCGTCTACGGCGGCATGATGCCGCAGGCCCCGACGGCCCACTGGGACCCCGCGCTGTACACCGCCCTTCAGCACGCCCCCGCCGGGCGCCTTACTGCGGCGGTGGAGACTGGTTCATGGACACCGGAGCCTCCGCACACATGGCTGCTCACCCGGGTAACCTTTCCACTTCATCTCCGACATCCACGTCCTCTCGCATCATCGTTGGTAACGGTGCTGGTCTTCCCATCTCTCATATTGGCTCCACTCATTTTCCTTCTACTTCCACACCATTGTCTCTTAATAATGTCTTAGTTTCACCACATCTTGTTCAGAACTTAGTTTCCGTCAAAACTCTTTCTCGCGATAACTCTGTAACTGTGGAATTTGACGAGTTTGGTTTTTTTGTAGGGATTTCTATTTTCGTGCCCTCGGGTCCTTAGTTGTGCTCAGTTTTCCCCAGCTCCTTAGTTTTTCCTCAGTTTTACCCAAGCGTTTGTCTGAAACCATCACACGTGATGTAACGGCCGGTTGCCCGACGGTTGACCGTTATCTTCCGACTAGTGGGGCCACGTAGAGCCTGCAAAGACACGTCGGACCATCCATCTTTGTTTGACCGTAAGCATCGCCGTATCCCCGACCAAAACGCGAACGAGTGGGGCTTCGGTATATCAAATGACAAGTACGGCCATGACGCTGATACAAGGGGCAATACACGGGTAGGATTAGATTTTTAAACGGAGCTCTACAGCGATGGCACGGAGGAGGTGGCATGCGGGGTGCCGAGATGAGATCGACGTCCACAAAGAACTGCATGAGGCGAGACCGGACGCATTAGATAGATATGAACTAGACGCGTTTAACCATGCAAAGAAGAGAAGAAATGGTCGACGACATCGACGACCACCTCAAAACTTTGACTGACCGTGTCGGACACGAACGCGAGCAATGTAGAGAAAACTAGTGTCTCTCCTTTCGGCGTGTATAGGTGGGTGCTAGGAGAGTGTGGTGGCGAAGGGAAAGACCTCGCGGCGGTCCGTGGCGTCCAGCGATAGCGGGTCGGCGTGGCCGTGCCCACAGCGGCGTGCATGCATGATCGGCATTGGCATCAGCATGTACGTTCGGCATTGGCCTCGGCGGTATCTCCGGTGTGTCGGTGATCGAATGAGGGGACGGGATTGAGGGTGCATCCCGACGTTGACCTAGCGATGGCGGCGAGCATAGCCGTTCGACCATGCCGATATCGGCATCGGCATCGTTTGGAGGCTGTGGTGCTCGAATCAAGTTGGGATTTGTTTCTTGTAGGCCAAAATGAATTTGAAACAAGTTTCATGTTGAAGGTTAGGTAACGAAAGTTTGTAACTATCCCAAAATTATACTAGCGCCATGGTGAGGTTCTTTTTGATAGAGCTATACGGTTGGGCAAACTTTTTTGACACTTTTTAGATAGGGTTCCTTGTTGTTACACGTATGGCATCATGTATGGAAAATTTGGGGTCATTTGGAGATGTTCGAAAAAATCACTTTGCTTAAGCGCATGCCGTTTCGTCTCGCTGAAACCAGCTTTTCTAACAAGGTGATTTTTTCTACCTTCTCTAAATAACCTCAAATTTCATACAGCTGATCTTCTATACATAGATAGATAGATTGTTTCGTTTTTACATTTTTCGAACTTTTTATTTCCCTTTACAATACCCAATTGATTTTTAGGTCAAAACCTCGAAAAACAGCATCATGTATGGCATCATTTTCACCCTAAATTTTCTGAAACTTTCCCTTTTAGATATTCCTTGTTGTTATAGGTATGCCATCATGTATGCCAAACTTGGTTAGGTCTCACTGAAACCAGCTTTTGTAACAAATTAGGTTTTTTCTGCGTGAAAAGTAATGGCTACAACAAATTGTTGATGGTTTATCATTTTTTTGCGTGAAAAGTAATGGCTACAACAAATTGTTGATGGTTTATCATTTTTTGCGTGAAAAGTAATGGCTACAACAAATTGTTGATGGTTTATCATTTTTTGCGTGAAAAGTAATGGCAACAACAAATCGGTGATGGTTTATCATATTTTTTGCGTGAAAAGTAATGGCAACAACAAATTGTTGATGGTTTATCATTTTTTGCGTAAAAGTAATGGCTACAACAAATTGTTGATGGTTTATCATTTTTTGCGTGAAAAGTAATGGCAACAACAAATCGGTGATGGTTTATCATTTTTTTTTGCGTGAAAAGTAATGGCTACAACAAATTGTTGATGGTTTATCATTTTTTTGCGTGAAAAGTAATGGCAACAACAAATCGGTGATGGTTTATCATTTTTTTTGCGTGAAAAGTAATGGTAACAACAAATCGGTGATGGTTTATCATTTTTTGCGTGAAAAATAACGCCTAAAACAGTTTATAATTTTTAGCGCGTGAAAAATAATACAGAAAAACGCCCTTCAGCAAGCTAATTAACCGCCAACAGAGAGAGAGAGGGGTTATCCTGCCCGTTCCCTATATCATACGATCAACGGTCGGTGGGCACGATCCGCGTGACATGGGCTAGACCAATCAGAGCGATGATGCACGTCTGCGAGAATTTGTGAAGAGAGAGGGCAAAACTGAGTACTATCAAGAAACCAAGGGCACCTGAGTAGTAAATAGACTAAGGGATTCAAATATGAGATTTAAAAAATGGAAAATGCGTGTTTTGTACAATGAAACCCATCTTGGCCTACCTCAAACTATTTGCAATACCAATATACATCAGTGTGAGAATTGTGGCCTCATTTAGACAAAGTATGATTTGGGGGAAGCTGTTTTGGGAAGGGCTTATTGTGGAAAACCATGCACCTTCATAGCTACTAGGTGATTTGAGAAGTGGCAATTTGTGGTAAAACTTGATTTATCTATGATTTATCTATGATTTGAGAAGTGTCAATTTGTGGTAAAGACTCCATGAGTAAGTGCCACTCTTTTTAGGATTTTTTTGCACATTAAATGACTCATTTAACTAGTTAATCCCATTTGTTGACTCTCCGTTGACCAGCCACTTGAGGGTAAAACTGAGTATATTGCACTAGCCAGTATTAGCACTCGAGGGGAAAATTGAGCACACAAAAAATGCTAGTATAAGACTCGAGGGTATACCTGAGTATATCTAAATTTCCAGGGTTAGACTCGAGGACACGTGCAATTGTTGACGCGTAGACGCGGGTCGCGGTGGAGAAGTCGAGACGTGCAATCGTGGACGCGTGTCGCGTTGCGAGAGTCCAAGACGTGCGGACGTGCACCCGTGCACGCGTAGGACGCGGGTCGCATTAACCACCCCTCGCCTTTATAGACGCCTCCTTGCACCGTCTCTCGTCACTCTCACTCGCTCACGCATCGCCAACTCTCTCCCACGTCCCATCATCTTCTCCAAAGCAAAAACCCTCTCCCTCTCACTCTTCCTCTTCCTCTTCCTCCGCCGGAGAGATGGACAAGGAGAATGCCAATCCCATCGTCGAGGTTGGCTCGAAGCGCGACGCCTCCATCTTCGGCCCCGTCCCCTCGACGGACGCCGCCGCCGCCGCCGCCGCCGCCGGTGCATCGGAGGCTGCTGCCGCCGGTGGCAGTCAGATCCCGGCGGGATGGGACCCCTACGACCCCGTGCCGTACGTCCCGCCCCCGAACCCCTACGACACCTCCCGGAGGACCCATGGAACGAGGTAACTACGGTTTGCTTCCTTTTTTGTTCCCCATTCCTTTTTGAACCCTATTTTTGCTGGTGTAGATGGATCTGTAGATGGATGAGTATTGGGCTAATATTTGCGCCGATTTTATTCCATTTTGTTTTGATCACTTCTTGATTTGGGGTTCGGCTGTTCGGTTAATTTATGCAAGTAATATTGGATCTCAATCAGTTAATTTATGCAAGTAATCATGGGATCTCAATCAGTTATTTTATGCACTAATCAAAAGATATCAACCGTTTAATTTTGCAAATAATCTCGAATGTGTTCAAGTTCAGATCTAGTTCAGATCTAGAATCTGTTTCTTTGCCTATGATGAATGGTTGGGCACAAGTTTTTACTGAGGAGGGTTCAGCGAACCATTGCTGTGTACAAATCTGTTGTGCATGAGCTTTAGTTCGCTTACCCCTTCCCCGTAGATATATAATCATGTCCACTCTAACCGAGGCTGACTCTGTTTTTCTTAACTTTGTTATCATGTACGTTAGTCATCGTTGCAACTCATTCACTAGTTTCTGTTTGATATGGATCGGATGTCCGGCAGCGACGAAGAGCGAGGAGGACGTCAAGACTCGCCAGTCTGCCGCGGAGGCTGCAGGTCGGCCGATACATCTCCTACTTCGCCAAGGAGGTGTACAGGTGCCCCTTCTGCACCAGGAGACTCGGCGCCACGGACTTCAACTGCCTCGTCACGCATGCTAAGAACATCAGCAACACCTTCCCCAAGGTCGGCACGACGGTGAACGTCCACTCCTTCCGCGCCAAGCACAGGGCGCTCGGCATGCACCTCCGCAGCTTGCAGCGGGTGGAGATCTCCGCCGGGCGCATGCCTCCGCTCAAGCCCAAGGCTCCCAAGGGGAGCAAGAGCAACAAGTGGAGGGAGAGCCGGATGGGGTAGGCGGAGTCCCGGACGTGTGCTGCTCGCTGCTCGCTGCCTCCTAGTTTGTTGTTGGGATCCCTTTGTTGTTAGCTAGGGATCCCTTGTTGTTATGTTAGTATGATGGTGCTCGTGAAGAACTCTGTTACTATGTTGGCTGCTGTGTATGCAGCCTATTATCTATCCATATTATCTAGGGATTATCTATCCCTAGTCTACTATATTTTGTTGGCCGTACTTAGTTTTCTTGATTTACTATGATCGTGAATTTATCGTACATTATCCTGGAGATTTGCTTCTAGATTTAACTACATACATATGAACCGGAGGGAGTACTAGATTTACTCGCCATATTGGGCAAACAACGAGGGCCAAAAGGCACAAATAATTGAAGAAAGTCAGAAATGCAAGCTTCTCTAGATTTTATACTAATTTGGTGAAAAGGACAGAGAGAAAGAGGGGAAAAAGGTGCACTTAATAGGGATGCCAATTTGGGGCCGAGAGAGACAGAACCCGGCTCCCGCTCACGTGCAACCAAACGCTTCTCGTCCTGTCCCACGCGGGCCCTTTCTACCAGCCCCCACGCGACGCGGGCCCACACGACTCGGCCCCACAAGACGCGGCCCCACACGTGACGTAACGGTCAACTAAACGGGAATCCCGCCGTCCGAGCCGCTCTCGCGGGTTTCAAACAAGGGCTTGGGGAAAACTGAGGAAAAACTAAGGAGCTGGGGAAAACTGAGTACAACTAAGGACCGGAGGGCACGAAAATAGAAATCCCTTTTTTGTAAAGGACGCCCGTACCCGGATGGTTTTGCACCGCTGTGAGAGTCCCGGCGACCTGTACCCCGTTCAGCCGTCTCCCTCCACTCACGCTGCACCTCGGGCGCTCTCTGCCGGCGTCGACCTTTGGCACGCTCGTCTTGGCCATCCCAGCTCCACCTCGCTCCGCCAAATAATGAAAGGCTTTTCTTTTTCATGTAATAAAATGGCGGCTCACTCATGTGACGCCTCGCCGACTAGGCAAACATGTTCGGCTTCCTTTTAGTACTTCATCCACAGCTTGCATCTCTTCTTTTTCAATTACTTCATAGTGATGTATGGACGTCCCCTATACCGAGTCATTCTCGGTTTTCTTTATTATCTTGTTATTCTCGATGATTTTTCTCACTTTGTCCGGACTTTTCCTCTTCGTAAGAAATCTGATGTCGCTTCAACACTCACCGCCTTTTATTCTTATGTGTCTACACAGTTCGGTCGTCCCATCCTCGCCCTCCAAACTGACAACGGCAAGGAGTTCGACAACACCACCATCCGCACCCTCCTCTCCACCCATAGCACCATCTTGCGCCTAACTTGCCCATACACCTCCCAGCAGAACGGCCGCGCCGAGCGCGTCCTACGCACCCTTAATGACTGCGTCCGTACCCTCTTGTTCCACGCCCACATGCCCCCTCGCTCCGGCCGGACGCCCTCTCCACCGCCACCCTCCTAGTCAACCTACGCCCGTGTCGCCCTCGCTGGAATTACACACCACATAACCTCCTGTTTGGCTCACCCCCCTCATACGACGGTCTCCGCATTTTTGGTTGTCGTTGTTTCCCTAGTACCGCTGCCACCACCCCTCATAAACTCGCACCTCGCTCCATTCCGTGTGTATTTCTCGGTTACCCGGCTAACACCAAAGGCTACTGTTGCTATTATCCGGTCTCTCACCGCGTCATCACATCCCGGCACGTGTACTTTGATGAGCACTGTTTTCCCTTTGCACAGGAACATGTGAGGACTTCTCCTCCTGCGACTGACAGTCCGCGGCGTCGCGGCCCTACCTTGGTGGAGGTCCCTGGCTCGGCAGCGCCTCCGCGCGCTCCCTCTACTACAGCTGCGACGCCTTCCGTGACGCCCTCGAGCCCTGCCTCGGGCTCACACGTGGCGCCCTCGAGCCCCGCCTCGGGCGCCGCCACCTCGCCCCCGACACCGCCTGCGTCGCCCTCGAGCACTGCCTCGGGCACCGCCGTGTCCCCTGCGCCCTCGACCGCGTCGCCCTCGAGCCCCAGCTCGGGCGATGCTTCGCCTCCGGCCCCGCCTCCGCCTCCTCCGCCGCCGGCGACGGGCCCCCTCATGCGCGCCCGTGCGGGGATTCGCGTCCCGAGCACGCGGTACCCCTCGGACGAGTACGTCTGCACCGCGTCGACTTCCGCGCCTTCACCCGGCCACGCCGTCGCCTATGCCCACCTCTGCCCGGGCTGCTCTCCGCGACCCGCAGTGGTTTGCGGCCATGCATGACGAGTTCGACTCCCTGCAGCGGAACCAGACATGGACGCTTGTTCCCCGCCCCCCTCACGCCAACGTCATCACCGGGAAGTGGGTCTTCAAGCACAAGTTCCATTCAGACGGTACCCTCGACCGCCACAAGGCGTGGTGGGTGGTTCGTGGTTTTCGCCAGCGCGTCGGCGTCGACTTCACCGACACCTTCGCCCCGGTTGTCAAGCCCGGGACGATCCGCACCGTTCTTCAGCTCGCGGTCTCCCGCGCATGGCCCGTGCATCGATGGACGTCTCCAACGCCTTTCTTCATGGCCATCTCGAGGAGCAGGTCTTCTCGCCAGCGAGCCCACCGGTTCGTCGACCGCCGCCCACCCCGACCATGTGTGCCTGCTCTCGCGCTCGTTATACGGACTCAAGCAGGCCCCACGCGCCTGGTACCAGCGCATCGCAGCGTTTCTTCACCAACTCGGCTTCCGCTCCACCCGCTCCGATGCATCGTTGTTCGTGTACAACAACGGCGCCACCACCGCGTACCTGCTGCTCTACGTCGACGACATCATCTTAACGGCTAGCTCCATGGACCTACTGCGCCAGCTCACCGACCGTCTTCGCGCTGAGTTTGCCCTCAAGGACTTGGGGCCTCTGCACTACTTCCTCGGCATCGAGGTCGTACGTCGCACCGACGGCTTCTTCCTCCATCAGCGCAAGTACGCCCATGAGCTCCTGGACCGCGCCGGTATGATTAATTGCAAACCCGCGGCCACGCCTGTCGACACGAAGTCCAAGCTCTCCGCCACAGACGGTTCCTTGACCTGTAGCTGTTCTTGATCTTGGTAGGTGTGTTCATTGAAGCTGCCTTGATCATTTCACCTCTGAGCTCTCCAATTGCGTACAACACCTGTTGGAAGTACCGAGAGATAGTCTTCGTGGATCGCCTGAATGTGTTATGGATGACTCTGAACCTCTGGTTATGACCGACGACATGAAGGAACATTGCGACTTGTTCTTCGATAGAGGTGTGGATGTTATCAGTCAGCAGTCCTCTTTCCCTGAACGTTTTCACAAGTGCATAGAAATGGGCTCTTCTCATCTGTAGCATCTGGATGGCCTCTACATCGTTGCAGTTGTAGATGTTGTTTCGGTTGGCAATCCTCTCCTGATCTCGTTATAACATAGGTCTGTAAGTCACACGAGGATAAGCAGCATGCCTAACTGCTCTCTTGTGCACCATCAGGATCCAGGCTTGTACGCAAACGATGAGTGCTACGGCGTGATGCACAAGCTGGAGCTGGTCGGTCTACTCAAACAAGATCTATGCATTACGAACGGTCTTATCGAACCCAACCAGTTCTACGAACATGAATCGAACACTACAGTAGAGCAGAGGAGTTTCCCCTTACCTCCGTCATGGCGGACGATGGACACGGCCGAAAGCCGCCGCAGATGTGCGCAGGCTCCGCCGTGGCTGGAGAAGAGGACCCTGCTCCGGCGCTGGAGACCGAAGGGAGATGCGCGCTGCCAGATCTGGGTCGTTGCCGCCGCCGTCGGTGCGATATTTCGGGGAAGGGAAAATTTGGGAGGGGCTAATGGAGAGGGTAACCGAAGAGGGAGGTTACCCGTACCTTTGCCGCGCTACGCCGCTGGGATTACGGCTTCTCCCACCATGCCGAGGCGGAGCTCCCGCGCGAACGGCGTTGTCGATTTTCGTCTCGCCGGGGCCTGGCCCTAGAGAAACTGTCAAACCGGGCGTTCCTCCGGGGCCTGTCCCAGGGGTGCTTTAAAACCCGTGCTATGCAAGAGCATGAGTGCGTCCAGGGAACCAAACGGCCGAAATTTGCTGGGCCGATGCGCCCATGCAACCAAATACGCCCTTTGTTTCAGCTTCTAGATCGGGGCTTTAAGGTTGTGGACCGTTGAAACTCAAAAAAAAAAAGGAAAACGCTCCTAATCGGGCGACCGATTGGGTCGCGCGGATCGGCACACTTTCCACGCGCGCTTCTGCTAAGCTGCTTTTCTCCCGCACATAGTTTACTTTCTTTAGTTGCTCGGCGCATGCCGCTAGCTTGTAGTACTATTCGTGCAAGTCATGCATGCTAGGCTAGCTATAGGCTGCCGCACTCGCCTGCATAGCTGCATGCAAGCCCTACACCATGGCTGTAGCAATCCTCCACCACAACCTGAACAGCTACCTGACACAATGGTATGGTGAGGCGAAAGCGACATGTCTCATTGATTAATTCTCCAGCGTGAGGTGATTACTTGTTGAAATTTGTTGCTAGCTATTGTTGTAAACAGCCAAAATAAATATTAATATTGATGTTAATTAATGTTGTAAACTGCCAAAATATTTGTAGGTATTGATAATCATCGGCAATAGTAAGTTATTTGTGTTTATTGTAATCATTTATAATTGTTGTCGAAATAGTTAATAGCTTTTGTTGTAAATGATCCTACATCAAAAAATTGTTGCTTAACTTTTTATTTGCTATAAAATTAGTGGTATTTTTGTTGTAACTTTTTCTTACTTTTGTAGAAATTACTACTGATTTTTGTTGTAAACCATCCACAGAAAAAAATGTTTTTTAATCATTTTTTGTAACA
Source organism: Lolium rigidum (assembly GCF_022539505.1). Classification (NCBI taxonomy): domain Eukaryota; kingdom Viridiplantae; phylum Streptophyta; class Magnoliopsida; order Poales; family Poaceae; genus Lolium; species Lolium rigidum. The sequence goes on from NC_061510.1 coordinate 366,444,643, forward strand.
TTACTTTTTTGAACTTTTTGTGAAAATTTGTTGTAATGGTAATCTTTTTGTACGTCGAGTGAGCGATTTTGTTGTAAATATAGTTGGAGGGGAATTATTCTTGATGGAATTGATGTTCATTATTGATTATTGTTGTAAACACCCACTTTTTCTTGTTGAAATAGTTGTTTTTATTGTACCGAATATATCAATGGTTTGTTGTAAAGATATTTTTTGACACAGATTATTATTAGTGCTAATTTTGTTGTTTCTAGTGAAATTGTTGTCAACTACTGTTGTAAACACCTAATATTTTGTTGGAATCCTATTATTCTGAAGGACAGTGCTAGTAACCCTCCGGAGGCCACAACCAACCGAACCTCCGGCTTCCCTGCATGACACGTGTTCAATTTTAGCCAGAATTCAGACTTTGCTTCGTCGCAGCAAAAGAAGGCCCGCTTTTGCTTCACTAAAGCAGAAAACGGTTCGCCTAGAAACAAAAATGAAAAGACTCATCAGAAGGCAGAAGTCAGGCATTGCTTCACTCTAGCAAAAAAAAGCCCGCTTTTGCTTCATTGAAGCAAAAAACGGTTCGCTTAGAAATAAAAAGAAAAAATTGTTGGAGGCAGATCTCGCCGGAGACATCGCCGGAGGCTTGGTAGCAACAAATTTATACTAAAGTAGCAAACCAGCAAAACATTTGAAGCAATAAGTTTATACTATCGTAGCATCGTCCACTACTCGCCGGAGACCTCGCAGCACAATTTTATACTAAAGTAGCAACAACGCAGAACAATTGTAGCAAAGAAGATATACTATTGTAGCATCACAATTTTTTTACGAGATCTCCGGTGAGGTCCTCGCAGCAACGGCGGCAGCACCAAACTATTCCATGGTAGCCCAGTAACATTGCTTTGCAACATCGACGACACCCGTTCGCTGCTCCGGACACTGTCTATTATAACATCGAGCATCCGACGGCTAGCTTTGTAGCTCTATCCAAAAGTCTTTGCAGCTCCACCCGGTGGCCTTTGTAGCAAAATTGTCGGCGGTTTGTATACTTGCGTTTCATAGCACCAATAACATCGACGCAGCTCCACCGGAAGCATTTGCAGCTCCGCACGGAGGCCTATTTAGCAACGACGTCAACCGTTTGTAGCAACATGACTCTGCAGCTCCTCCAATATGGCTGGTAGCACCGCCGGACATGGCCGGTAGCACCACCACAGCCCACAAAAGCAGCAACGACAAACACCGTATGAATCTTCGCTGCACACCGGTCACGCCGTCACCACCTTGGCCTTGTACCACCGCTGTGGCTCCGCCTCCCACGGCGCCTTGGCCATGGCGCCCTCATCGGCAGCCGACTGCGAAGTTAACCTCCGTCGGAGGCCGCTGGATCAGGAGAGGAGGGTGCTAGGAGGTGCGGTGGGTGTGTAGCGGTGGTGCTAGCGGGGAGCGGCTGGGGAGTCGGCGGCGAGCGGCTGGGGAGTCGGCGGCGAGAGGCGAGCAGCTGGGAGGCGCTTCGATGTCAGATGGGAGCATGGGAGAGAAGAAACTGGGGTAGGGAGCGATTGAGCGGAGGAGGACGATGGGGGGCACAACGACGGGATAACGTTGTGGTGGACCCCACGTGGATGGACGTTCGCTTTTTCCTCCACGCAGGTGGACGCGTGTCGCTTCCGGGACCCGGAGGCTGCGACGCTACGGAACCTCCGACGGGAACGAAGCGTTTTCCTATTCTGAATCCCAAGGACAACACATGGTGGGCTCGACTCTGATGACCAAGAATAACACGCAAGCTCCATCTCCACCCGTACCTAGCTAGGCCGCTTTCATGCAGCTGGTGCAGTACCCGACGCAGCATGACAGCAAAGAAATCAACCAGCCCACGTGCGGGGAGAGAGGAGAGCAATTTATTGATGAGCGTACGATTCTGATCGTACGGTACGGAAAGCAACCGATATTTTGTCCTTGCATCGGGCGACAGACGCCTAGCACGACCCCAAAAAAAAGTGTCCAGTTTGGACCTAGGTTATTCCCACCACAAAGCCTAGATCCTGTATAGCTAGAAACTGCTCTGCACCACGCGCTTCTCCGTGAGTAACCGAATCGGTACAACTCCCTGCCACTATCGTTAATTACGCATAACTGCCACCGCAGTTCAACCAGTCAACCTGAGCTGGCCCAACCCGATCGACATCACGTTCGCCCTATCCACTTCCCCTCGCGAGAAACAAATGTGGCGGCTAGGGTTCATGCCGCCGGCCAAATCCTCCCCGCTGCCGACCGACTACTCCGGCGCCCGCCCGTCCCCAGGTTCCCCGCATCCTTCTCTATCCATTCATGCCTCTCGCCCGCAGCCTCCGACCTTAGCCGGCCGTCGGGCACGCTGTTGAAGACCGATGTAAGAGCATGTCTAACAGACCCCCTAAAAGGCCCAACCCTGTAAAATAATCGTCGATATAGGGGGTAGAGCCCTACCCGGTCGTCTAGCAGACCCCGTAAATCAGCCCCCCGTATCGAATTTTTTCAATTTTGGCTACAGGGCGGCTCCTCGCCCCCTACAAGTACGGGGTGGGAGGCTGAATACATGGCCAACCCCCACTCGTGGCGCGCTGAACTTTACGGAAATCGCAACTGCTTCCGCCTCGTTGACTCCTGCACGCACCCAATCGCGCCAGATCGAGATCCTGCACGCACCCAATCTCGCCAGATCGAGATCCTGCACGCACCTAATCGCGCCAGATCGAGATCCTGCACGCACCCAATCGCGCCATGCCCTGCACTGGCCTTCGGCCGCGCCCTTCCTGCGGAGTCCCACACCTGCGTGAAAGATCGAGATGTCGCCTAGAGGGGGGTGAATAGGCAGTTAAAAACTCTTACGGATTTG
>NC_061510.1:366447614-366470860 GCF_022539505.1 Lolium rigidum
TGTCGCAGTGTCAGGGTATATTGCCCCTATGTGTGGTTTTGGTAATTAATGACAACCCCTATGGACTAATGTTTTCATTGAGTTTATATGAAGGAATATTCCATAGGTACTTCTTGTATTCCATGTGTTGGATTCAAGTATGGATACCATGAAGATAAAGATAGACCTTGTGTATTGGTATCAAGATCATCGATTTAAAGATACATATGTGATATGATCAAGAAGAAGAAATGAAGATGGAGTTCTTAGGTGGAACTCAATATTAGCCATGCTCTATCTTAAGTTAGTATGAGAAGATACAAGGTTGAGTTGGGCAAGTTCAAGATGAGCATCTTGAGTGGATCACATGCTTGAAGCTTGCCGTCCATTTGGTGATAATGGACATGTAAAGATGTGCATCAATGAAGCTTTCCCATCATAGTGTATGGGGGAGCATTTGTGAGTCTTCACAAAGCAACATTGATCAAGTGAGGCATTCTGGCTTGTGTAGAGCTTGAAGAGTTATCATCAAGATCAAGCGGGATGGGCAAGGCAAAGGTATGACCTTGATAGGTTTTCCTTTTACCGGTCTCAAGGTGGTTGATGGGAGACCAGATTATAGGATAGATAGCCGCACTATTAAGAGGGGCTTTCGGTTGGGTAACTTGATCACATCGTCTTAGGGAGCTCAACCCTTTGCATACTTTGCATATCCTTATTGCTTCTTGGTGTTTCTATGTGTAAGGTTCTTGAGCTTGTTGCTAGATTTACAACAAGCTCAAGTTCATCGAAAACGGAGTTCGCATGCATCTTCTATTGCGTTTTCGAGGTTGGGTGATTTTACCGGTTATTCATGATATAAGGTTCTACCTTTTATATTCATGATAAAATCCCCTCCTACAGATTCTTGAGGTTGCACTTTCTATAGGATAGCATTTGTCGTTATCTTTCAAAAAAAACTGGTTTCACTCGAATCGGAGGAGCATTTGCTATTAAAGAAAAAGGGGAAAAGGAGAAAAGAATAAAAAGAAAAAGGGGGGGCTGCCAGCCGGCCGACCGGCTTGACCGGCCCACACGCCGGCCCACCCGGCCGAAACCGGCCCGGGCGCTGACGCCGACCGGGCGGCATACTGTGGCGCCCCCGACCTGGTCCGGCCTAGGTGCCGGTCGCCGACCGGCCCACCCGGTGACATGGGTATACCCTTCGGGTACCCATTATTGGTATACCTGGATCGGTTCGGTCCAATATGGAGAAGGCCCAACAAGGCAACCCGAAGAAGTAATCGACTAGGACTCTTGTAAAAATCCTAGGCTGGTTGCATATATAAAGCCAGCCAGGGCACCCGATAGAGAAGAGGCCAACAGATAGACAACATATAGACACCATAGCTCCGCCTACGGCGGCACCCTGTAAATAGACTTATGATCATATACTGGATTGCTAGCAGCACGTAGGGATCCTCCACCGAGGGGACCCGAAGCTGGGTACGTCGTGTGCCTAATCTCGCTCCCGGAATCTCCATCGTCGCTCTCTCCCGAAACCCCAGTCTACAATACGTAGGCATTGGCGAGGTGTTCCCCCGTCAATTGGCGCCGTCCGTGGGAAACGCGACGCTGGATTTTATTATCCGGGCGAGATCCCTCTACATCATCATCAAGTTTATCATCGGCTGATTCATATACGCTGGCGTCTTCAAACTCGTCGGGGCTCCGTTGAAGTATTGAAAAAGCGAATCGGCGTGAGCCGTGGATCACAAGGAGTGGTTCGCGTGGCCAGCGTCAATCAACAACGCGCGGCAGCCAGTCAAAAATTCGCCGAGAAACCGTGCAGGGTGCAGACGAGTAGCAGCAGCGAGAAAAGGCAAGACAATTCACGTTATCAGCAGCTGGAACAAACTTCAAAGGAATTCAACGCTCGTACGACAGCTCGGTCGGTAGCCGACCGGATAAATCAATTCGCTTGCCTAAGGCATCTCCAGCGGCGCGACGCAAACGGACGCTCAGCAACCGTTTGTGTCCGCCGTGACCGAAAATGCGTCGTGCACCACCTCCAGCGGCGCGACGCAAAGTGACCGGGCAGTCCGCAGAGATGCAAACCTGGCCCAAATATGCGCCAGGTTTGCGTCTCGGCGGACGCTGCCCGGACGCGCAAAGTGTCCGCTGCGGTCTCCACCGGGCCCGCCTGGCAGCGGCACAACTGCTTCGTCTTCCGCAGCATTACTTCCGGGCGGCGCGCTGCAGCCTTCGCAGGGCCGCGTTAATGGCGTGCCTCGGCTTCCGCGAGCGTGCGTAGCTAGTAGACGTTGCACTGGCAGACCATTGAAGGCGATATGGCGTCGGAGCCTTTTAAATGGACGCTGCCGGCGTCCATTGCGACGACCAAACCATTGCCAAATCCCACAGTATCCACCCCACCGACGCCATGGGAAAGAAATGCTGGCCGTTCCGCAAGACGAAGAACGACCAGGAGGCAAGCGGCTCGCGTTCCGGCAAGAAGGCAAGGGTCGGCCGGTACGTCCGCGTTGAGCTCGCGCGGCAGCTATGGGAGGAAAACCGGCTTGTGCCATGGCCGGACGCGAACTTGCCGGGAGGGGGCTGGTACCTGAACTCGCGGCGCGTGCCGGCCCCCCCGTGCCGCGCGAGGGCCGAGAGCGGCGGGACGAGGTGCGCCGCCGCCGGCAGATCTTGCCGCCGGATCTGCGGGAGGATGAGGCGTACGCGCTGAACTCCTACAACTGGATTTCATTTGGGACGTGGGAGTTCGACGCGCGCCGCCGCGCTGGCTACCTCGGCGACGTGGACTTCTTCGACCGAGAGATCGCCGTAGAAGAAGAAGAGAACGGCGCCGAGAATGCGGACGACGAGGAGGACGCGGACGAGGACGTCCACATGGTCGACTACGACCACGACGACGGCGGGCCGGCGTGGGATCAGGAGACCCAGCCGCCGGACCTTTCCGAGGATGAGGCCATTGCCATGGCACTGGCCAACAGCGCGCAGGACGAGCTTAACGAGCTCGCTTTGTGGGAGGGGCTCGCAATCCAGCTGCGGGAGTCAGCGCTCGCGCAGGGGAGGCCGGCGACTCCTCCGGCTACGCCGACGCGTTCCAACGACCGCGCTCCGCCTGCTGCTCCGGCGTGGGATCCCTTGCCACAGCCTCCTGCCCATGCGGCGGTACCTCCTCCACCGCCGGCGTACGAGCTTCCATAGCCGACGCCGGAGTTCATTAACCTCGTCAGCGACGACGACCAGTAGGCAGCAGCAACTTTTAGCACGCCTTTATGGCGTTTTTATGTTTTTTTTTAACGTAAATTATGGTTGCAATGAAAGAAAAAAAAATTATGCGTCGCGCCGCTGGAGCCACCCCCGACGCAAACGGACGCCCGAACGATTTCGACCATTTCGTCCGACGCAAACGGACACGACGCGTCCGTTTCGACGTCCGAAATGCGTCGCACCGCTGGAGATGCCCTAAGCACACTCGATGAGCCCATGAGCTTCACAGCCGAGCATCCAGTCCCATCTATCTCTCTCTCTTATCAATTTTGATATTAATTGTTTAATACAGAAGCTAACTCTTTTGCATGCACATTGATTACATACGAGGAACGAGATATACAGAGCGATCATATGTGGACCCGAAGTATTGTGACTTCTCAGCGCGGAATTCTCTCAGATGAATATTAAGCGATTTTGCCGACTTCATCTGTATGTTGACATCTCTCGTCTAAATGCGGCTCAAACTCTCCGTCACAAACTTGCCATCCAATGCAAAAACATATCAGGTGCTATACTTCTAATTAATTTCTACTGCAAAATTATTTCGCCAAATATTTTTTCGGCTCGTACTATTTGCGTGCAGATTTTTGCGTCGCAATATAACTGCAGATTAAAACAAAAATTTCGACTACTTCGCTCGGACAACCGTACCAGTTGTCGCACACTCGCCACACTTGGGGGTTCACCTGTCGCGGATCCTCCACATCGACTGCGTTTTCTTCATCGATTATTTTCGACCAGGCGCCGCGCGACTACAATCAACTATGTCCGCCGTACGAAATGCTTACACATCGGCTCCGTTGTAGCCGATAAAAAAAAGTCGGTTACTTGGTGAATATCTTTTCTTCGGCTCTAGATATATCTTCTCCGGCTCAGTGGAATTATTTTCTTCGGCTCAGTGGGGTTATTTTCTTCGGCTTAGTGGAGTTATTTTCTTCGACTTAGTGGATTTATCTTCTTCGGCTAAGTGGATTATTTTCTTCGGCTTATTGGATTGGTTTTCTTCGGGTTATCATTGGTTTTATCTAATATAATGCTACCGACGCATCTCCGGGTTAAATGGATTTATCATCTATGGTTATTACTGGAACTATTTTCTTCGGTTCAATGGATTCATCCTCTATGATATCAGCGGATTCATCTTCTATGGTTATTACTGGATTCTTCGGGTCAATGGATTCATCCTCTATGATATCGGCGGATTCATCTTCAATATATGATTCATATTTGATGGTGTAATCTTTAATATGAATTCATCTCAAGTACTTCATCTCGGATTCATCTTCAGTATTTTATCCTTAATGGCTTTCTTTCGGGACACGGATAATACTCGGGGGCTCGACAACGACTTCGCCCTGAGTAACAACTGTGACACGGCGTCTAAGCAACAATCATGACATCACCCCAGCAGGGCTCGGGAGCTCGGCTATTTCTTCATCAACAATTTGGCGGCATCCATTTTTTGTTATGTGGTGGTTTCTACTTTGGCTAGACTTCTTATCTACACTCGACTCATCGATTTCATCGTCTCCAATAAGCTAAGTGACATGGGCATACCCTTCGGGTACCCATTATTAGTATACCTGGCTCGGCCCAATATGGAGAAGACCAAATATGGAGAAGGCCCAACAAGGCAACCCGAAGAAGTAGTCGACTAGGACTCTTGTAAAACCCTAGGCTGGTTGCATATATAAAGCTAGCCAGGGCATCCGAAATAAAAGGGACAACAGATAGACAACATAGCTCCGCCTACGTCGGCACCCTGTAAACATATCATATAGTGGATTGCTAGCAGCACGTAGGGATCCTCCACCGAGGGGACCCGAAGCTGGGTACGTCGTGTGCCTAATCTCGCTCCCGGAATCTCCATCGTCGCTCTCCCGAAACCCTAGTCTACAATACGTAGGCATTGCCGAGGTGTTCCCTCGTCAATTGGCGCCGTCTGTGGGAAATCGCGACGACTGGATTTTGTTATCCGGGCGGGATCCGTCGAAGTTCATCATCAACAATTCTCAAAACTTCGAGTTCGTCAGCAGTATCATCAAAGAGATCGGAAGATCGGAAAATACACGCGGACGCGGCCGCACCAGCAAGACAACGCCACTTCAAAGCCGCCTTGTTTCGGTCGTGAGATCATGGAAATCCCGTGAGAGGTTGAGAGCAAATCCAGCAAACCAGTGCCACGTCAAAGATGCTTTGTTCAGTCGTGAGATCAGGAAACAACCGTGAGAGCAAGTCAATTTTCTACGGGTGCACCGTCCGGTCCGATTGATCTGCTACGTCTCGCCTTGGATCTTCCTCGTCGACATGTCCGGATCACAAGCCGGAAAAGGAGGCAGTAGAAGGTATTACTACGCCAGAAAGAATTGGAGTCCAGCTGGTACGCGTCAGGACGATGGCGTACGTTCGTGGACAAATTGAATTTATTAGCTGGTATTCTTCACCATGAAGCAAAAAAACAAAGCTAAGTATTACTATATTCTACATGGATTGTTTTGTTCTATTACCCGTTCACTAGTTCTATCTAGCCATGATTATTACTTCAGTATTTGCACGTAAACTCTTGCATCATTGACGGACCATACAAATCAGTCAAGAAGAGCATAAAAATAAAGCGACTCGGCTGCCTGCCGAATAAAATTTGACTCGGTCGTTTGGCCGAGATGTCATCCGATGAGGTGTTATATTTTTAATTAATTACTACTCGCAAAAATTATTTTTCCAAATATTTTTCGGCTTGTATTGTTATTTGCTCGCAGAATTTTTGCGTCGTAGTATCATTGCAGATCGGAACAAACGTCGACTACTTTTCTTCGGCGACCCTATTCTCCATTGCGGATTCAACACACTTGGGGCTCACCCGCCATGGATCCGCCACATCGACTATGTTATCTTCATGGACTACTTCTGGCTAGACATCGCGCGACTATGTCAACATTGTCCATTGAACATCCTGCTTTCACGTTGGCTCCGCCGCACTCGATAAAAAAGCTAAGTGTTCCTCTTCCGAGAGACAATTATTATTTACTTTCGCTACACCCGAATACTTGGGGGCTGCAACATTGCATCATTACAGCAAATTCACCCGACATCCGGGGCTGCGCCATTACTTCGTTACCACAAATATATTCGGTTACTTGGTGGATTTCTTTTCTTCGGCTCTGATATCTTCTCCGGCCCAATGGAATTATTTTCTTCGGTTCAGTGGGGTTATTTTTTTCGACTTAGTGGATTTACCTTCGACCTAGTGGATATATCTTTTTCGGCTCAGTGGATTTATTTTCGGCTTAGTGAAATTACCTTCTTTGGCCCAGTGGATTCATCTTCTTCGGCTTATTGGATTTTTTCTTCATTGGATTCATCTTATAAGATTCATCTATATGGATATTACTGGCTTACTCTTATACAACATTACCCGAGGCGTTTCGGGTCACTGGATTTATCATCGAGGATTATTACTGGATTTATTTTCTTCGGCGGATTCATCTTCTATATTACTGGATTCTTCGGTTCAATGGATTAATCTTCTATAATTATTACTGGAACTATTTCCTTCAGATCAATGGATTCATCTTCTATGATATCAGCGGATTCATCTTCTATGGTTATTACTAGATTCTTCGGGTCAATGGATTCATCTTCTATGATATCGACGGATTTATCTTCAATATATGCTCTATATTTAATGGCGTAATCTTCAATATGGATTCATCTCAAATACTTCATATGGGATTCATCTTCGTATATTATTGTCTATGGCGTCATCCTAAATGGCTTCACCAAATATGACGCCGCGACTCCATCAACTTATTTCGACGTCACGCCTAACACTCGGAGGCTCGACAACGATTTCGCCTCGGGTCACGACTGCGACACAACAATCATGACATCACCTCAGCATCGCTCGGGGGCTCGGCTATTTCTTCATCAACAATATGGCGGCATTTACTTTCGGTATTTGGTGGTTTTTTACTTCAGCTCGACTTCTTCTCGGCACTCGAAGATTTCATCGCATCGACTTCGTCGTGTCCAATAAGCTAAGTGTTCTTTTGTTTCACATAAAATTGATTATCATTTACTTTCGTCGCACCCGACGCTCGGGGGCTGCGCGGCATATATTCACTTTATATATCATCGAATCTGAGCATCTAACACCGCATGCGAAAAAGAGAGTCAAGGAAATATAGAAAAAGTTTGTTTATTTGTGCAGGAGAGAGAGAAAATATCAAACTATATAAGAGAGAACCCGACAAAATTGTCTACAGGGAGAACTCGACGAAATTGTCTTCAAGAAAGGACAGGACCCGAAGAATTATCTTCAAGGAGGTCTCGAAAAATTATCTTCAAGGAGGTCCCGAAGAATTATCCTCAAGGAGGTGCCGAAGAATTATCCTCAAGGAGGTGCCGAAGAATTATACTCAAGGAGGTGCCGAAGAATTGTCCTCAAATAGGACTCGAAGAATTGTCCTCAAAGAGAACCCGAAGAATTGTCCTCAAGGAGGACCCGAAGAAATTTTCCTGAGGGAGGAACTCGACGAAATTATCATCAAAAAAAAAAAAAAAAAAAAAAAAGAAAGAAAGAGGAGTAGAAAAAAAATGGAGGAAAAAAAAGAGGATGGACAAATCTTCGGGTCCAATGACTCGTCATTTGTTCTGAGCAAGAGCATCGGCGATGTGCCTGACGACAATATAGAAGAACCAATATATTCGGCTGTCTCATCAAGCCCGAGAGAAAAAATATAGAAGAACCCGCAAAATGGGTCATTGCATCAGCCGAACAAGGCACTCGACAATATATTCTCAGAACGCCAAAGTTGCGATCAATTTCCGAATGCCGCAAATTTGCGAAGGTAAGACCCCAGATCCGTTCGCTGGGCGTGGCATCGCCGAAGACTGCGCTCTGCTACTTTTATCCGTATCAACGGATACGAAGAAAAATCCTAACGGACGCGTTAGGTACCCGATAAACATGAGCTGGGACTCGACAGAATGGTAAGACCTTAAGCGGCACCTGTCGGAGTTTGCACCGGTATCCCGAGATCATGTCCAGGGACGTGATCTTGAAGTAGGTTTTTGCGGATTGCCACTAGAGCAGTTAACTAGTACCTGATCCGTCAGATGAACTAGCCCCAATTACCATTATCCCTGTACAATATAGATATGGATGTCAAATAAAAATAGCAACGGCCTGGAATCGATAAAAAGAGGGGCTGCGCCAAGTTGTTTATCGAGTAGTACAACTTGAGCCTATGCCTAGGTGCAAGCACCTGCTCATAGGCTCGGGGGCTACTCTTATCGAGAGTAGTGTTCACCCTCCCGACAAGAAAAAGGAAAAATTGTGGAGTCAATTAAAAGCAAGTTGAGCCTACACCCAAGTGCAAACACTTGGCTGTAGCCTCGGGGGCTACTCCCATCGGGAGCGCTGGTCGCGCACCCGATAGAAAATAACTTCGACAGCATCTATGACAATCAAGGTTTGTAGACTCAACTCGATTCTACGACTCGAGTGGAGCCTACTCCCATCGGGAGCCCATGGATTTCATCAAGTCCTTCAGAAATATAGTTCTTCATCGAGTAGTACAACTTGAGTCTATGCCCAAGTGCAAGCACTTGCCCATAGACTCGGGGGCTACTCCCATCGGGAGCGCTGCCGCGCACCCGACAGAAAAACAATTTCGAGAATCGTCGACATCATCTACGCTACACATGATCTACGACATGGACCTCGCCTTGTATTTCTTCGACTTCGGAGATGGTTATGCTTGGAGTTTCTACGCAAGTCTTCGACTTCCCTATAAACTCGGGGGCTACTGACATGGGCATACCCTTCGGGTACCCATTATTAGTATACCTGGCTCGGCCCAATATGGAGAAGACCAAATATGGAGAAGGCCCAACAAGGCAACCCGAAGAAGTAGTCGACTAGGACTCTTGTAAAACCCTAGGCTGGTTGCATATATAAAGCTAGCCAGGGCACCCGAAATAAAAGGGACAACAGATAGACAACATAGCTCCGCCTACGTCGGCACCCTGTAAACATATCATATAGTGGATTGCTAGCAGCACGTAGGGATCCTCCACCGAGGGGACCCGAAGCTGGGTACGTCGTGTGCCTAATCTCGCTCCCGGAATCTCCATCGTCGCTCTCCCGAAACCCTAGTCTACAATACGTAGGCATTGCCGAGGTGTTCCCTCGTCACTAAGTGTTCTTTTATTTTGCACAAAGTTGATTATCGTTTACTTTCGCCGCACCCGACACTCGGGGGCTGCGCCATAATTCTTCACTTTACATCTCAGGTCGACAGAAAGAATAATTGCGCCTACAAAAAAATCTTCAAGGATGAACCCGACAAAATTGTCTTCAAAGAGAACCCGACGAAATCTTCTTCAGGGAGGAACCCGACGAAATCAAAAGAGAACCCGATGAAATCTTCTTCAGGGAGGAACCCGACGAAATCAAAAGAGAACCCGACGAAATCTTGAGAGAACCCGAAGAAATTGTCTTCAAAAGAGAACCCGACGAAAAATTGTCCTCAAGGAGGTCCCGAAGAATTTTCCACAAGGAGGACCCGAAGAATTATCCTCAAGGGGGACCCGAAAAATTGTCCTCAAGGAGGACCCGAAGAATTATCCTCAAGGAGGACCCAAAGAATTTTTCACAAGGAGGACCCAAAGAATTTTTCACAAGGAGGACCCGAAGAATTGTCCTCAGGGAGGACCCGAAGAATTGTCCTCAAGGAGGACCCGAAGAAATTTTCTTCAAGAAGGAACTCGACGAAATTTTCATCAAGGAGGAACCCAAAAAAAAAAGAAGGGTGGACAAATCTTCGGGTCCATTGGCTCGGCATATTGTTCCGAGCAAGAGCATCGGTGATGCACCCGATAATATAGAAGAACCCAATATATTCGGCTGTCTCATCAAGCCCGAGAGAAAAAATAGAAGAACCCGCAAAATGGGTCATTGCATCAGCCGAACAAGGCACTTGACAAAATATTATCAGAGCACCAAAGTCGCGAATAATCTCTCAATGCCGCAAAACTCTGCGAAGGTAAGACCCCGGGTCCGTCCTGAGCGGCGTGGCACCGTCTCTGACGTTGGTTTGCTACTTTTTTCTGTATCAACAGATACGAAGAAAAATCCTAACGGACGCGTTAGGTACTCGATAAAACATGACTGGGACTCGACAGATGGTAAGACCTTAAGCGGCACATGTCGAGTTAACACCAGTATCCCGAGATCATGTCCAGGGACGTGATCTTGAAGTAGGTTCTTGCGGGATTGCCACAAGAGCGAGTTAACCGGTACCCGATCCGTCGGATGAACCAGCCCCATTTACCATTATCCCCGAACAACATAGATAGCAACGGCCTGGAGTCAATAAAACGAGGGGCTGCGCCCAGAAATATAGTCAAGTTCTTTATCGAGTAGTACAACTTGAGTCTATGCCCAGGTGCAAGCACCTTCCCATAGGCTCGGGGGCTACTCTTATCGAGAGTATTGTTCACCCTCCCGATAAGATACAAGACAGAGGAAAAATTGTGGTGTCGATTAAAAGCAAGTTGAGCCTACACCCAAGTGCAAACACTTGGCTGTAGCCTCGGGGGCTACTCCCATCAGGAGCGCTGGTCGCGCACCCGATAGAAAAATAACTTCGACAGCATCTATGACAATCAAGGTTTGTAGACTCAACGCGATTCTACGACTCGAGTGGAGCCTACTCCCATCGGGAGCACATGGATTTCATCAAGTTTCCAGAAATATAGTTAAGTTCTTTATCGAGTAGTACAACTTGAGTCTATGCCTAAGTGCAAGCACTTACCCATAGACTCGGGGGCTACTCCCATCGGGAGCGCTGTCGCGCACCCGATAGAAAAATAACTTCAAAAATCGTCGACATCATTTATGCTACACATGATCTACGAAATGGACCTCGCCTTTGGAGATGATTATGCTTGGAGTCTCTACGCAAGTCTTCGACTTCCCTAGACACTCGGGGGCTACTGACATGGGTATAATCTTCGGGTACCCATTATTGGTATACCTGGATCGGCTCGGTCCAATATGGAGAAGGCCCAACAAGGCAACCCGAAGAAGTAATCGACTAGGACTCTTGTAAAAACCCTAGGCTGGTTGCACATATAAAGCCAGCCAGGGCACCCGATAGAGAAGAGGCCAACAGATAGACAACATATAGACACCATAGCTCCGCCTACGGCGGCACCCTGTAAATAGACTTATGATCATATACTGGATTGCTAGCAGCACGTAGGGATCCTCCACCGAGGGGACCCGAAGCTGGGTACGTCGTGTGCCTAATCTCGCTCCCGGAATCTCCATCGTCGCTCTCTCCCGAAACCCAAGTCTACAATACGTAGGCATTGGCGAGGTGTTCCCTCTTCACCCGGCGCCAACCCCGGCCCAGCCGGACGCCCCGTGATACGTTTAAAACGTATCTACTTTCCCGAACACTTTTTCTATTGTTTTGCCTCTAATTTGTGTATTTTGGATGCAACTAACACGGACTAACGCTGTTTTCAGCAGAATTGCTCTGGTGTCTCGTTTTTGTGCAGAAATCCAACTTTCGGGAAAATCCTCGGAATTTATGCGAAAGGTCCTATTTTCCCAGAATGCGACGGAGCCGGAAGGGCAAGCCGGTGGGTGCCCGAGGGCCCCACACGCTAGGCCGGCGCGGCCCAGGAGGGGGGCGCGCGGCCCTAGTGTGTGGCGGCCTCGGCTGGCCCCCGACGCCCTCCTTCGGACTACTTATTGCCTTCGACCTAAAAACGCACGGGGAGTTAGTCGAAATCGCCGTAAACCATCCGATGCGCCGCCACCGTCGCGAAACTCCGTCTCGGGACAGAAACTCCGTTCTGGCACTCCGCCGGGACAGGGAATTGGAGGAGATCATCGCCATCATCATCACCGACGCCTCTCCATCGACCAACCATGTTTCCCCCATCCATGTGTGAGTAATTTCCCCGCTGTAGGCTGAAGGGGATGGTAGGGATTGGATGAGATTGGTCATGTAATAGCATAAGATTGTTAGGGCATAGTGCCTAGTGTCCGTAATTGGTACTTTTATGATATTGTTGCAACTTGTTATGCTTAATGCTTGTCACTAGGGCCCGAGTGCCATGATTTCAGATCTGAACATGTTATCGATTCATTATGATATTCATTGCTTTATGATCTTACCTACAAGTTGTATACACGTATTGCTGTCCGGAACCCGAGGCCCCAAAGTGACAGAAATTGGGACAACCGAAGGGGATGGCGGTGATATGATGATCACATGTGTTCACGGAGTGTTAATGCTTTGCTCCGGTGCTCTATTAAAAGGAGTGCCTTAATTTCCAGTAGATTCCCTAGAGGCCCGGCTGCCACCGGCTGGTAGGACAAAAGATGTTGTGCAAGTTTCTCATTGCGAGCACGTACGACTATATATGGAACTCATACCTATTGATTGATTAGTACTTGGATATCGTTTTATTATTATCTGCAAATGCCCTGCTTTGATTGTTACATGAGTTTCTCTCATCCATGCAACGCCCGTTCATCCATCCCTGTGCCTACAGTATTTTAATCCTGCTGTTTACTATAATCACTACTACCGTCTTTGTTACTCGCTCGCTGTTATTTCACTACCGCTATCGCTATAAAACTGTTACTACTGATAAACTCTTGCGAGCAAGTCTGTTTCCAGGTGCAGCTGAATTGACAACTCCGCCGTTAAGGCTTTCAAGTATTCTTTGTCTCCCCTTGTGTCGAATCAATAAATTGGGTTTTACTTCCCTCGAAGACTGTTGCGATCCCCTATACTTGTGGGTTATCACCCCGCCGGCCCGCGCACCCTGAGCGCCCCCGCGCTATCTGCCGCCTCCCCCGGCTCGCTCCCGCCCCGACCGGCCTGTGGCCCGGTCCGGCCGGACTGGTGACCGGCCTGGCCGGCTCCGAGTCCGGTCGGCCGGCCTGTGCGCCGACTGGAGCGTTTTTCCTGCGTGTCTTGACTTGTCTTTTTCCCCCAACGGTTTTATTTTCTCCCTAGCTATAAATAGCCCTTCTTCTACCTTGAGCAAGTTAGTTCTTCCTATTCTCTCACCTCCATTGTTGCCTTTGAAGAACTTGCTCTCTCTCTTGTCTCCCCCCATGATTCTTGCTCATTCTTGAGGGATCTAAGAGAGGAGATCTAGATCTACACTTCCTCCAATCCATTTCTCCTCTAAGTGAGGGGAACTCTTGGGATCTAGATCTTGAAGTCTTTTGTTGACTTTCCCCATTGTTCTTCCTCTCCAATCTCATCTTAGCATTTGTTGCTTGGGTGGGATTTGAGAGTGAAGGACTTGAACACCTCTAGTGTTCTTGTTTTGCATCATTGCATAGTGTTGAGCTCTCCACCACGATTAGTTCGAGTGAGAGACCGTGAGCTTGTTACTCTTGGAGGGAAACCTCCTAGTTGGCTTGGCGGTTGGTGCTCCGGTGATCTCTTCAAGAAGATTGTGAAGAGGCCCGGGCTTCTCCTTCGTGGAGCTTGTGAAGTGGTTGTGGAGCTTGCCATCTCCGGAGCGGAGGAAAAGCTAACCATAAGGAAAGGGCCATTATCCTTCGTGGGTGTGGTTCGGAGAATAGGGTGAGCCTTTGTGGCGCGGGGAATCCTTCGTGGGACCTCCACTCCTCCAAACGTGACGTACCTTCTTGCAAAGGAAGGGAACACGGGAATACATCCTCGTCTCCGCGTGCCTCGGTTATTTCTATACCCGAGCTCTCTTTCCTTGTGATAGCCATCGTGCTTGAAGTACATATATCTTGCTATCACTTGTGCTACATATATCTTGTGCCTATCTTGCTTAGCTCTAGTTGATATTGTTACACTTAGTTGAGCTCATATTTAGGGTTTGTGCTTGTAAACTAAACGATAGTTTAATTCCGTATTCTTACAAGACAAATCCGTAAGAGTTTTTAATTGCCTATTCACCCCCCTCTAGGTGACATCTCGATCTTTCAATTGGTATCAGAGCAAGGTCTCTCCTTATTTAAGGCTTCACCGACTTGAGAGTAAAGATGTCGGCTAGTAATTTACTGCACAATGACACAATTATTTTTGTTGGCACAAATTATCTTTTGTGGCGAAATTTCTTGCTTTGCAATCTTCGGACCTTGTGTCCAAACATTGAGAAATTTCTATATGTAGGTTTTTCTCCTCCGATGGATCCTCAAAATCTATCTTTAGAGGATGAGAAAAACTTACATCTTGAAGCTCAAGTATCTAATGAGCTTGTATTCCCCTTGAGACCAGATTTTCATAGGTTCTTGATATATATAAAGCAAAAATCGTCTCATGAGATGTGGATCAAGCTTAAGGAAATGTTTGCTGGATCCACTTCTCATTTGGTCGGTGGTGACTCCGAGGAGCTCTCTTCCCCTTCACATCATGAAGAGCTCCAAGTTGCTTCCACCTCCGGTCGTGATAAGTTATCATCTTCGTGATCCTAAAGTCGCCATATTACCATCCACTACAAGAAAAGGTACAACTCTGAGTACCTCTGCTGCTCTTGATTCACCATCTGTGATAGATAAACTTGTTTCACCACCACATGCTTCACATGCTGGTACTTCTGCTAGATCTGAAAATTCTTATAATATTGATGATGCTCCTGCTGTGCTTGATGATAGTGGTTCATTGGGATCTTTTCTAGATGCTACAATTGCTAGGTCTAGACAAATTGAAAATGTTGAAACTCCTAATGAAAATGCTGCTACACTCGTTAATTCACACCGAGTCTCGTTGAATACTCTAGTGATAATCTTGATGAGGATTATGTAGAACTTGATGATGATTTTATTGATAAATGCAATGCTACTACCGATGCAAGAAAAATTAAAAATTTGCTTGCACAACATATCGTTAGATATAAACTGTCTCCTGATCCTAAATTTGCCACATCTCCTATAAATATTAAGGATAAGGATTATGATTTTTCTCTTGATTTGTCTCATATATCTATTGTTGAGAAAACACCTTTTTGCGGTACTGAAAAAGGATTGAGCTATCTACTCTTAGTAGCTTGTTTTCTGATGATGTTAAGAAGCGTACTTATTTCGTTGCTAAAATTTTCCCTTTCTCATTAAAGGATGATGCTAAAACTTGGTATAATAGTTTGCCACCTGATTCTATTAATAGTCCAAAAGAATTGCTTGATGTTTTCTTCCGTAAATACTTTCCTGCTAGTGCTCAACATATTGCTTTGCAGAGAATTTATAATTTTGATCAGGAAGATGGAGAGAAATTGCTCGAGGCTTGGGCTAGATTTTGCTCTCTTATTAGAGCTCGGCCTGACCATGACTTGGAAAAGCATGATTTACTTGATATATTTTATAGTGGACTAACCATTGAGTCTAGGGCATACCTGGATAGTTGTGTTGGTGGTGTTTTCAGGAAAAGAACTCCAGACGACGCTGAAGAATTATTGGCGAGAATAGGCCGGAATCCTTATGATTGGTCTACACCTGAACCAACCCCGACACCAATATTGAAGAAGAGGGGTATGATTAAATTAAATGATGAAGATATGAGGGAAGCCAAGAAATCTCTTAAAGAGAAGGGTATTAAATCCGAAGACGTGAAGAATTTACCTCCCATAGAAGATTCATGTAAGATCACTCCCCTTCATCCATGATTGAGGTACACTCTCTTGAACGCTTTACTAGAGAAGATATTCCATATTCAAAACCTCCTGCTCAATGCTTAGATGAGTTTGATAATTATATTGTTAAGCAAAGTAATTTCAATATGAGAGTAGAGAATCATTTAATGGAAAATTCTCGAGCTATTGGTGAATTGCATGGTATTGTGGAGAGAACCTCCAATGATGTTAAAATGCTTATTAAACATTTTCAAATGGTTCAAACTCAAATTGATCAACTCACTAAAGTGCAAAATGACTTGTTAAAAGATAATTCTAAAGAAAAGCATGCTTATGAAGTAACAACTAGAGGCGGTGTTTCTACCCAGGATCCTCTATATCCTGAAGGGCATCCCAAAAGAGTTGAACAAGATTCTCAACGAACCGAAACTAGTGCTCCATCTAAGAAAAAAGAAAAAGAAACATAAAACTGTTGTAGAATCCTCCGAGCCTGTTAATGATCCTAATAGTATTTCTATTTCGATGCTGAAACTGAAAGTGGTAATGAACATGATAAAGATAATGATAAGAATGATACTTCTGATAAAGAAGAGGTTGAAGAAGAACCTGAAAAGCATGCTAAAAATAAAAAGTATACTAAAGAAGATTTTATTGCTAAGAACATGGTAGTGAAAGGGAACCTTGGGTTCAAAAGCAAATGCCTTTTCCTGCTAAGAAACTAAAATCAAAGGAAGAAGAACACTATAATAAATTTTGTGATTGGATGAAACCTTTATTCCTGCAAATACCTTTGACCAATGCTATTAAATTGCCTCCTTATTCAAAGTATATGAAAGATATTGTGTCTAACAAAAGGAAAATTCCTAATGAGGAGATTTCCACTATGCTTGCTAATTACTCTTTTAATGGTAAGGTTCCAAAGAAGCTTGGCGACCCAGTTATACCGACTATTCCTTGTTCTATTAAGAATAATTATGTTAGAACTGCTCTATGTGATTTGGGAGCTGGTGTTAGTGTTATGCCTTTCTCTCTTTATAAGAGACTTTATTTAGATAAGTTGATACCAACTGATATATCCTTGCAAATGGCTGATAAATCTACTGCTATTCCTGTTGGTATATGTGAGGATGTTCCTGTTCAAGTTACTAATAACCGCTTGATATTAACTGATTTTGTTGTGTTGGAAATGCCTGAAGATGATAATATGTCTATTATTCTTGGGAGACCTTTTATTAACACCGCAGGGGCTGTTATTGATTGCAATAAAGGAAAGGTTACTTTCAATGTCGATGACAAGGAGCATACCGTTTATTTTCCCAAGAGGATTGAGAAAGCATGTGGAGTCAATACAATTTCTAATGTGAGAACTATCAAAGTGGGAACTATTGATTGTCCAATATATGAGCCTAAAGAAGAATATCAAACTCTTGTGATTGGATCCATATCAATACAATATAAGGTAACATGATTGATTTGAGGTTTATTTCTTCATATGTTATGTAAAATTTATTTGCTGGCAAGACTTGATCAACCTTGTTAACAAATTCATTTTATATGCATAAGAGGAATTAAACAACATCTCTTTCTCCCTCCACTTGATCTACTTGCTGTAGCACTTTTGTTTTGCAAAGTTCTTTAGTTAATTAGAGATTTCAAAAAATTTCCTGCCCAGTAATAATAATTTTGATACCCAGAAATGTGCATTTTTCAAAGTTTTCAAAAATTCACAAAAATTATACCATTGGTCCTATTTTTCGACGAGGCACCTGGGAACACCTGGGAATGACCAGTGGGGCACCCCAGGGTGGCACCCCACAGGCCGGCGCGGCCAGCAAGGGGGGCGCGCCACCCTGGTGTGTGGCCCCCTCCTTCCTCCCACTATCTTCTCTCTCCCGAAAAAAACTCGCACCAGGTTCCTCTCACTCGCGTTTTTTCTCAAGAGCTCTAGATTTCTCGATCTCTTTGCTCAGCCCAGATTTCTGTCTGAAATTTGGCACATTTGCTCTTCGGTATGTGACTCCTTCGATTATCGAAGTAGAATTTTGTTTGGTGGAGTATATCTTGAATATTTTGCTGCTGTAGATAACATTGTCTATAGAATTTTGTTTGGTGACGGGGAAGAGAGGGAAATCCTTTTGCCGCAGCCAGATTTGTTCAGTATTGACAGGAAACCATGGTCGCGCTCTAAGGAGGAGGTGGATGAGCAACTGAAGATACAAGGCTTCCACCAGCAGCATGACTCCGAGGACGCCGAGCCCTCCTACGACTACACCGTCACGTATCCGGGTGCTTCTTCCAGCACATACCCGGAATATGATCCATCTTCGTCGTACTACGAAGGTGCTACCTCATGGGCACCATGGGATTGATCTCCACTTAGGCCAAAAGCCTAAGCTTGGGGGAGGTATACCGGCATCACTAATTCTTTGCATATTATGGTTGTTGGATACTTGTATATACTTGTTTAGTCTCTTTGAGTGGTTTTCTAATGAGAGGGAGATGATATTTGGGGAAGTGCTGCCTGAAAACAGATTCTGGACTGTTACTAAAAAAATTCGTGCGCACAGCCAGAAGGTTATTTTGAGCTGCCAATTTTTCTGCATGTTCCCCAGGTTGTTATCTAACTTTCATTAGTTGAACACTTTTCGAGCTGAGCAGCGTAAGAATTTCTTTAAAATCGATTATTGTACTGCTGTCAAGTTTTGGCAGATTTCTGCCATCTTGCTTTTCTGTGTTTCTTTTAGTTCTCATTTTCTTGTTCTTGCTTTGTTTCTTTCCTAAAACACAAAAAGACCAAAAATATTTCTGTTGTTTCTCTTCACCACTTGTTTATTTTAGTTTCTTGATTTTATCTTGCTTTATTTGCTATCGTTGGTTCGCTATAAGAAAATCCAAAAAGATTTTGCTTTATTTGCTTGTTTCCTTTTGTTCTTGCTTCCAAATTCAAAAACACCAAAAATATTTGCTGTTCTTCTTTGGTTTTGTAAATTTCTTTATGAGTTCAATGGTCTTCGGTGGCTGGAGCGTGGTTTTCATTCCATAGTATTCAAGCTACACAAGTGAAAAGGCAATGATGACGATATACGACGATCTGATTGTGGTGAGAGGCTGGTATGAACTCTATTTGTTTTCATTTTTGTACATATACTCATCCATGTGAGCATACTTATTTGGTTCATGTGAGGTATATGTCATTTAAGAAAGTCTAGTAGTTCATGATCTCTCATGATTAGCTCCAATTTATTAATATGAGTAGCATGTCATAAGTATTTGCTTGCATTGCTTTATTCATAGATAGGTATGACATTGTGGTATCCTCCTCTCGAATAATTCTCTTGAATCAACTTGGCACATGCTCACGCATGCATATGACTGAACAAAATGTCAATTAAGCCTCGATGATTTACTTTACCTCGTAGTTCTTGTATCACTTTTATGCCTCCGTTAATTTATTTTTGTCGCAAGCATGATTATCACGAGTCATCGCTCTCTTGATTGTCGCTTCCCAGTCTATTGCTAGCCTTCACTTGTACTGAGCGGGAACGCTGCTCGTGCTTCCAAACACATGAAAACCAAGTTATTCCAGAGTGTCCACCATAAATACCTATGCATGGCATTTCAAACCATTCGAAGTAAATTCTCATGTGCTACCTTTAAACCTTCAAAATGCTTC
Organism: Lolium rigidum; assembly: GCF_022539505.1. NCBI lineage: Eukaryota > Viridiplantae > Streptophyta > Magnoliopsida > Poales > Poaceae > Lolium > Lolium rigidum. The sequence continues at coordinate 366,467,188 of NC_061510.1, forward strand.
TCAATTTGTGTTAATGTTTCATAGCTCATGAGGAAGTATGTGGTGTTTATCTTTCAATCTTGTCATTTACTCTTGACGGACTTTCATAATGGACTAGTGGCACATCCGCTTATCCAATAATTTTGCAAAAAGAGCTGGCAACGGGGTTCCCAGCCCCAATTAATCAACTTTCATTAATAATTCTCTTCACATGTTTTGCCCTGATTTATCGATAAGCAACTTAAATTGCAAATAGACACTCCTCCATGGTATGTGATTGATGGAAGGCACCCGAGGATTCGGTTAGGCATGGCTTGTGTAAGCAAAGGTTGGGGGGGAGTGTCATCCATAATAAAACTAAAGTACGTGTGTAAACAAAAGAGAAGAGGGATGATTTACCTTGCTGGTAGAGATAACGTCCTTCATGGGAGCCGCTCTTGAAAGTCTGGTTGACGAGGTAGTTAGAGTACCCATTATTATTCGTTGACAACAACAAACACCTCTCAAAATAATTTTACTCCTGTTTTACAAATAAAAAGCTCTAGCACATGTTAATCCCTGCTTCCCTCTGCGAAGGGTCAATATTTTACTTTTACATTGAGTCTCCATCCTTTCTTTGAGCACTTTCTTGAGAGCACAACTGTCATTCTTAGTATAATATGCTTGTCCCAAAATGTGATTAATTGTGGTATAACTTTGATGCTTTAATCTTTGATAATCTATATTGCCAGTCTTCTCATGAACCTCAAAGGTGCCCAAGCATTTATGTTTTGCTATACAATTATGGGCAAGCGAGATACCACTTTATCATATTATTCTATGAATATTGCAATCCTGCTGATAGACATGATCCATGATGCTCATTATTAATTTGTTGGTACCTTTTCCATGATTGACATAGCTATTAGATGATTTTATTTGCATGTATCTTATTATGAACTGTTTAAGTACTTGCCATATCATGAGAATATTTACATCATATGAACAAATGTGTTCGTGAAAGTTCTTTTATCGCACTCAGCTTGTCAATCGAATTGCTTGAGGACAAGCAATAAGCTAAGCTTGGGGGAGTTGATATGTTCAAAACGTATCTACTTTCCCGAACACTTTTGCTATTGTTTTGCCTCTAATTTGTGTATTTTGGATGCAACTAACACGGACTAACGCCGTTTTCAGCAGAATTGCTCTGGTGTCTCGTTTTTGTGCAGAAATCCAACTTTCAGGAAAATCCTCGGAATTTATGCGAAAGGTCCTATTTTCCCGAATACCGACGGAGCCGTAAGGGCAAGCAGGTGGGGGCCCGAGGGCCCCACACGCTAGGCCGGCGCGGCCCAGGAGGGGGGCGCGCGGCCCTAGTGTGTGGCGGCCTCGGCTGGCCCCCGACGCCCTCCTTCGGACTACTTATTGCCTTCGACCTAAAAACGCACGGGGAGTTAGTCGAAATCGCCAGAAACCATCCAGTATGCCGCCACCGTCGCGAAACTCCGTCTCGGGACCAGAAACTCCGTTCTGGCACTCCGCCGGGACGGGGAATTGGAGGAGATCATCACCATCATCATCACCGACGCCTCTCCATCGACCAACCATGTTTCCCCCATCCATGTGTGAGTAATTCCCCGCTCGTAGGCCGAAGGGGATGGTAGGGATTGGATGAGATTGGTCATGTAATAGCATAAGATTGTTAGGGCATAGTGCCTAGTGTCCGTAATTGGTACTTTTATGATATTGTTGCAACTTGTTATGCTTAATGCTTGTCACTAGGGCCCGAGTGCCATGATTTCAGATCTGAACATGTTATCGATTCATTATGATATTCATTGCTTTATGATCTTACCTACACAAGTTGTATACACGTATTGCTGTCCGGAACCCGAGGCCCCAAAGTGACAGAAATTGGGACAACCGAAGGGGATGGCGGTGATATGAGGATCACATGTGTTCACGGAGTGTTAATGCTTTGCTCCGGTGCTCTATTAAAAGGAGTGCCTTAATTTCCAAGTAGATTCCCTAGAGGCCCTGGCTGCCACCGGCCGGTAGGACAAAAGATGTTGTGCAAGTTTCTCATTGCGAGCATGTACGACTATATATGGAACACATGCCTATTGATTGATTAGTACTTGGATACCGTTTTATTATTATCCGCAAATGCCCCGCTTTGATTGTTACATGAGTTTCTCTCATCCATGCAACGCCCGTTCATCCATCCCCGTGCCTACGTATTTTAATCCTCGCTGTTTACTATAATCACTACTCGCTGTCTTTGTTACTCTGTCGTCGTTATTTCACTACCGCTATCGCTATAAAATTGTTACTACCGATAAACTCTTGCGAGCAAGTCTCGTTTCCAGGTGCAGCTGAAATGACAACTCCGCTGTTAAGGCTTTCAAGTATTCTTTGTCTCCCCTTGTGTCGAATCAATAAATTGGGTTTTACTTCCCTCGAAGACTGTTGCGATCCCCTATACTTGTGGGTTATCACCCCGCCGGCCCGTGCACCCTGAGCGCCCCCGCGCTATCTGCCGCCTCCCCCGGCTCGCTCCCGCCCCGACCGGCCTGTGGCCCGGTCCGGCCGGACTGGTGACCGGCCTGGCCGGCTCCAGGTCCGGTCGGCCGGCCTGTGCGCCGACCGGAGCGTTTTTCCTGCGTGTCTTGACTTGTCTTTTTCCCCCAACGGTTTTATTTTCTCCCTAGCTATAAATAGCCCTTCTTCTACCTTGAGCAAGTTAGTTCTTCCTATTCTCTCACCTCCATTGTTGCCTTTGAAGAACTTGCTCTCTCTCTTGTCTCCCCCCATGATTCTTGCTCATTCTTGAGGGATCTAAGAGAGGAGATCTAGATCTACACTTCCTCCAATCCATTTCTCCTCTAAGTGAGGGGAACTCTTGGGATCTAGATCTTGAAGTCTTTTGTTGACTTTCCCCATTGTTCTTCCTCTCCAATCTCATCTTAGCATTTGTTGCTTGGGTGGGATTTGAGAGTGAAGGACTTGAACACCTCTAGTGTTCTTGTTTTGCATCATTGCATAGTGTTGAGCTCTCCACCACGATTAGTTCGAGTGAGAGACCGTGAGATTGTTACTCTTGGAGGGAAACCTCCTAGTTGGCTTGGCGGTTGGTGCTCCGGTGATCTCTTCAAGAAGATTGTGAAGAGGCCCGGGCTTCTCCTTCGTGGAGCTTGTGAAGTGGTTGTGGAGCTTGCCATCTCCGGAGCGGAGAAAAAGCTAACCATAAGAAAAGGACCATTATCCTTCGTGGGTGTGGTTCGGAGAATAGGGTGAGCCTTTGTGGTGCGGGGAATCCTTCGTGGGACCTCCACTCCTCCAAATGTGACGTACCTTCTTGCAAAGGAAGGGAACACGGGAATACATCCTCGTCTCCGCGTGCCTCGGTTATTTCTATACCCGAGCTCTCTTTCCTTGTGATAGCCATCGTGCTTGAAGTACATATATCTTGCTATCACTTGTGCTACATATATCTTGTGCCTATCTTGCTTAGCTCTAGTTGCTATTGTTACACTTAGTTGAGCTCATATTTAGGGTTTGTGCTTGTAAACTAAACGATAGTTTAATTCCGTATTCTTACAAGACAAATCCGTAAGAGTTTTTAATTGCCTATTCACCCCCCCCCCTCTAGGCGACATCTCGATCTTTCAATTGGTATCAGAGCAAGGTCTCTCCTTATTTAAGACTTCACCGA
>NC_061510.1:366470960-366547526 GCF_022539505.1 Lolium rigidum
TTTGCCGCGACCGTACCTTCGATCCGGGAAATCTTCCTCCTTTTGTTGTTCCGCTGTCCCGGCATTGTTCCCCGGCGCGTCGAGGCGGGTTTGATTGTTCCGGCTCAGCTTGCACCGCCGGTTGCATTGGGTCTCCCAACGCATAGTTATCCGCCACACGTATCATTTCCGCCAAAGTTGTTGGCATGTTTCGCTGCAGCTTTTGCCACAAAGGCGAACCTCGCCGGCATCCCCGGCTAAACCAAGCAATGGCTTGTGCTTCTATCACTCCTTCACAAGAGTTTCTAGTGGAGTTCCACCGGGTCGTGTAATCCCGGCTCGTTTCCCCGCGGCGCCGCACGCACAAAGCGAGCCGCCGAGGCCCCGCTTTGGCCTTCGGTAGGTGCTACCGAAGTTGCTCACAAAAGCTTCCTCAAAATCCAACCAACCGTTTATGCTTCGCCGTGCAAGTTGTTCAGCCGCATTCTTGCCGGTCCCACCGTAAACGTTGGCACGATTCTTACGGCCCAACGCCGGCTTCCTCCTCCGGCTACACAACCTCCGCCGCCGCAACGTATACCGCGGTCACATAATCCGCGAGCCAATCTTCCGGCTTAGTGGTGCCATCGTATGTTTTGGTGTCACGGGCAACCGAAAGTTGCGTACCAAGTGGCTGCTCTTTCATGATCCTTGGGCCAAAACACTTGGGACCCGGAGGACCCTCTCGCTCTATCATTTCGACATGTGTACACTCGTCAAGACGGTGCCTCGCATCCCGTTCCGGCAGGTGTCTTTCTCCCACGCGCTCTCCCAAAGGGTTCCGGTAAGCTGTGAGTCTTGTCGAGCCGCTTCATCGTAACGTTCCGGCACCGCGGCCCTTGCCTCGCCGGTACCTTGGTGGAGGCATCTCCTCATCATCATACGCTGCCCTTGCAGCCCGGATAGTTTTGCCCTGGTTTCATATCTACCGGCATGATTGTTTCCGCATAGCCTCCTTTGGCGTAGCCTCGATCCGCCCCTTGGCTTTTTCTACCGCATCGTGTTGCCCGGCTTGTTGTTTTCCGGCAAGAACCGGATCGTACACGCTCATCCGCCGTGCGTTCATTTCTTTTTCTCTCCTTCCGTCCGGATGGGGGGATGAGGCCTGCCCATGGACTTGCTTCCGGCATTCTTTGTAGAACGCGCGGATTTTGAGGCCGCAGCCTTGTTCAGCCTTAGCCGCCTGCTCAACATTCTCGCTCGCTCGATAGTTTCCAGCGAGCTTCTCTAACACGCTCTTGCCGTTTTGCCAAAGCATCTCCGAAAGCGATTCACACAAACTCTACCGCAGCCTTAGCAGCTTTTATGGTTTTATCCGGGCTACTGTACTTAGGTTTCTCTACGATGCTAACAGATGCAGAGGTACTTTTGCCGGCAAGAACTTCCTTACGCAAATCATGATCTAGATTGCAAGCTTTAAGCCGGTTCTCCGGTATCCTAGCAGCATGAGCGCTAACAGAAGCAAAGCTATGGGCAGCGTTGTACTCACGTAGGGTTAGGTTCAGCTCGCGCTGCGCCCGGACGATGCTCGGCGCCGTTTGCGAGCAGCTCGCGGCGTTGTGCCTCCAGCTCCACCCCGAGCCGCTGCCGGTCGATGTTCTCGCGCGATGGGCGTTGCCGCACGTTCATCGCCGCTGGAGTGGTGTTTCGGTAGCGCGGAAGATGCTCCCGCGCAGCCGCCGCCGCCGCGCTCCGGGCCGGTGGCTTGGCCGCACGGGTCGAAGCCGCACGACCAGCACCTTCATCCACAGCCCTCCTTGCCCGCGCGCCGCCACGCCGCCCATCATCACCTCGACGCTGCCGGGGCGCGGCCAGCACAGCAGCCACCTTGGCGGGTCCGTGCCACCAAGCACCGGCGAGAGGCGCCGGCGCACAGGACGGTGCCGAGCAGACGCGGTGGCTGCCGAACTCGATGATGCGGCCGTTCTTGGGGAAGATTCCCGCCGTTGGCGAAGCAGCCCGCGTTGTCGTTGATGAAGTCCATGGAGTAGAAGCGCCGGACGAGCGCGTACACCGTCCGCCGCCGGCGATCTCGAGGATGCCCGCCCGAATATGAACTCCATCAAGCGCCACTTCATGCCCCACGGTGGGCGCCAACTGTCGTCGTGGGGAACAAACAGATGCCATAGGATGGCTTAAGTTGGGGCCGAATGGATGCTAGAGGATTCGGGGGAGGGTTTGTGATTAGATGCGACGAACTTCCGGATGGTTTCCTCAAGAACTTAGCCAAGGCTAGAGGTTGAAGAAGAAAGACATAAGGAAGAACTCGCTCTAGATCATCTTCTTTATTGATCTCCACAGGTTAGAAGTTTCTCGGTACAAAGGCTCAACTATGCATACATGTGTCCGTGCCCGTGAAGAGGGCTGCCCCCTCTCCTTATATAGCGGAGAGGGTGGCTTACAGGGCAAGAAACCCTAATGGCATCTTTGACTAGACAAACTACTTTACAAAGTTACTTTAATCATGGATGACACCGGGTCTTCTTTAATCGTGGAGGCCGACGTCCTCCGGCTTCTTTCACCGTCATCCTCCTCTTTATCGTCAGCCCTTCGTTTAAAGCTATTTTGCTTAGCTCATCTTTGTCTTCTAGCTCGGAGAGAATCTTTGACCAGCCCCGCCGACGTGCTACAACAGACTTCTTACCGGTGGCCCTGTGTCTTTTCTATCCGGTCCCGCGATACTCTTTCGGGGATGCCGGCTTAGCTTCACTTAGCCAGATCCTTAACTTCGTGCTCCGGTATAAACATTAAGCCGGTACCTCGATGGCTTAAACCATCCGGTTTTGGCATGCCTTTGGCATACCGGGGGTCATCCCCCCAACACATCCCCAGATCTCCTCCACCACTTGTGATGACGTAAGTTTAGGCTCCTGCTAAGTATTGAAGAGGTGTATGTCCCAGCCATCTGCATAAAAGGTATTTGAAAAAATATCCATGCCAAGTTGATCATGCTAAAACAGCCCGCCTTTTGGCCGAATTTCATGATGCAATCATTGGTATTATAGTGCAGACTTTGTATTCATATATATGTAATTTTTGTGAGTTATCCCAAATTTAATTTTTCAGTGCCATTGTTTTATTTAAGTACGTCTGTTTATGTTTGACTGAATTTTGTTCCGTCGAATGGTTGACTGATATATTCCAAGGTAACCTGCACTTGCATATGCACACAAACTGAAGTTATTGCTTTGCCGTCAAAATCATTTTATAACCAAACCATTTATTCTTACTGAAGACTTGGGTTTCTCATTCATGGAGATGAATCCATTGATCCTGGTAAATAGGTGAACAAGGATGACACAACTGCTTTCAAGAACTTGAAGAAGTATGAGTATAGCTTTCAATTTACAGGTGAACAAGGAGTAGTGTCTTTTTTCTGAACATATCATTCTGACCATTGTTTTCAATTTACAGGTGGAGTAACCTTGAGTTCCTGCTGCCTTTTGGAAGAGTCATGAGCCTCTTTCAAAAAGGTTATATCCATGAACTGGATGAGAAGGTATACACATATTTTGTTCTTTTCATTTTTTTCTTCTAAAGTCAGCTTCCTTTGAATATTATTAGATACATGTAATATAACATTTGTCATTATTTTAGACAGGTGCATCACTAAAATTTAACACTCTGAACTTGAAAGGTTGCATTTGGACACTGATTGCAGGTGGTGCGAGTGTCATATCTGCTGACACGGTAAACTTAACTTTCTTCCAAGTCTTTAGATAAGTTGTAAAAATTAATTAAGATGATAACAGATCAATCTTATTTCCTTGTTCGAGATTCGGGATATGCCGCAGAGCTAGGAAATTATGAAGCGTACAGTGGAGCTACCAAAGAGGAGGAGGTTTTGCAGTATGCTAGATTGGTTTTGGATGTAAGAAACTTGGAATCATACGCCTCAGTATTTCTGCATATTTGTTTTCTCTGTTCTAAATATCATTTTGATACTGTGTACATTCAAATCCTCACCCATCTTTATCCTTTCATCTAAAAAATCTGGTGCTAGGAATCCAAATCAAAGGCTGCGGTGGTGAACATTTATGTTTGGAGAGGTGGTCCAAACTGGGGTTGCCATAATGTGTGATCTAGGTTCAGAGCTTGGTCTTCCAATTGAGGTATGGTCTCAAGTTCTCTTTGGTGAATACAAATCAACCATCTGTATCTTTAGTGATTAACGAATGATCTTAGCTTCTCTGACACCAGCCTCATACATTGTGTTTCATACTTGATTTTGAAGTCTCTTGGCTACGAATTTAGTGTATTATAGGAGATTGTTTGGCTATTTCCATCCCTATAACAGATGTGGTGCGTGATGGTTTTCTGAACATATAGGAGTGTCTCAATTAGTTGCTTTCTTTACCACACATTCAGGTAAAGTTCAGAATGTCGAAAATTTCAAAGCCTCCAGTCAATTTACGTATGCTAAATGTGCACATGAATCATCATCAACAGCATTATACATGACACAAACTAACTTGGGTTTTTCGATATTTCTGTAGATCTCTCCATTGAATTGTAGTGCCCTTTAATTTCCAATATATGTTATGCAAGATGAATAATGAATACAAACTTCAATACTGCAGCAATCATCTATTCATGACATACATTCCTCAGAAACAAGTTGAAGATGAGTGAGCTTCTCTGGAACTGGAGAGTGTTTGAGAATGCAATTTGCTTTTACGATTTATGTTATCATCATGATATTTATATGTGCCGACATGATTATCAACCTTCTAATCAGAATATATAACATTTATGTTTTGCGAACCTGCGAATTAGTGCCCATCATGGTCATAGGTTCCTATATAGTTTCTTCCAAGCATAATACTTGTGATAAGACATCAAAGGTTCATATAATACTACCCCAGTATGGGTTGGAGTGGTCCATTGCAGATGAACTTACTTCCCCACTATTTCTATTTTCAGCGGTCCTTTGTTTAGATTTCTTTATTCCTCATTGTTCCTTCTTTTATGTGTTTCTGACAAGATTAGTATTACCACTTTTGTTTCTAAAGCTATTTAGTAGGCCAGTACCATATCTTAGATAAAGGACAAGCACCTCAAACAGGTTACCAGATCTTGGGAGTTTTCATAAATACCATTTATAGCTTCAGGCCAAACCAACCTCTGTTTCAAAGGGGCATTTTAAGGTGAGACTGTTGAAGGAAAGCATGTTACTACAATGACAGAAAATTGCCGTCTTTTCTTCAGCTTCTCTTGTCCTCCCGTTGCTTGAAGAAAAAAATTCAGCAGAGATATCGAAAATTTCAGCAAGACTCGCTGTGAAAATATAATCATCCGGATTGAGTGTACCAGATGGGTGGAGCTGTAGCAGAAGCCCTTGGAGCTATCTTCAACGAAATATTCTGAAGAGAATCGGCGTTATACTGAACTTGATATCCATTATGTGAGCCCTTCCAATGGCTCTCTAGATTAATTGAATTCTTTGGTTAACCTAATCAGTACAATACCTTTAGTATTATTTTCATGAAAATAATATATTTCAGTAACACATAGATAACCCAGTCAAAGTGAATAACTCAAACTCTAATGGCACAACTCACTGCATAGGTTCGGTTTTAGTGAATGGTAACCACTATTTCTGCTTTGTTGAAAATAAAAATTCGAAATAGGGAAATTTACTGAAGTTGAACTGAGCGGCAACATGAGGGAGATGGAACTCAGGTACCACCAGGGTTGATATTTTGCTTCCCAAATGCCATACTTTCAGGTTGTAGCCTAGCAACCCTAACCCGTAGGAAGACAAGTAGGCCACTGAATCATGATGGGGCATGTATGAACTCGAAGCTCCTTTACTTGCGATGCTAGCTTGCATTTTCTTGCCCAACCTTAGATGAATCTTCCTTTTCATCTCTTGCTTGGTGAACTTACCGAGTACAAGCCATTTCCTGGCACATTGTTGTGAGTGCCATTTCCATCATTTAGACGCCTCATACAGAAAATCAATATAATCAAGAGGTCATGACACATAGTTCTGGATATAGCAATGTTGGTTTATAGCCCGCTAGACTAATTTTTTTGGCTAGACTATAGCTGTTATTGTGAGTGCCTTTTTCTTTTCACTCGAGCAATTTTTTAACCAGCAAGAGAGATAGAAGCAGCTTTTTTTTTTGAAATGGGGAATTAAACCCCGGCTTCTACATCATGATGATGCACACGGCCTTTTATTAAACAAAAAACTGTGAGTACAAAGTTTAATACAGATAGAAGCAGCTATCCTTATTAATGTTCTCTTGACAATAATTTCCGTGAATAGATGGTGAAGATTTACACCAGCATTCTTGCTCTCTTTATTACATATCACCACTATATAATAATACTTTGTAGCTACTATTTCAGGTTTACAATAACATTTGTGACTGTTTTTGCAATTCGTGTTAGAGTATTTATATACATATCTAAGTGATCTTTAGGAGGAAATACAACCAGTTCACCTTGTATTTCGTACATTTGTATTTCAGTTGGTTATGGAACCACACTGGCGTAATACAGTTGGTACCATAGCCTCCTGATTCAAATATTAATTCCCATAGAAAATAGTTGACAGTACAGTTGCTACAGTTTGCTGGTGCTACAGTTCAGTTACAAATAAACTGGACATTTTCAGCTCGCAAGTTCAGACTTCCTTAGAACGTGCTAAAGAATTCTCATACATGGCTTGTGCAACACCAATACCAGTTACTTGTTTGTTCCGTTGGCATGCTTAACTCCATAATGTCTGACATTCTGTGGAGCTACTGGAGTTTAAACTTCCTTAGAATGTGCTAAAGAATTCTCATTGTGTTATTTTTGTTATTGATTTCCTATTGTAGAGTACTATAAATTGTCGTATAAATGCAAGATTTGTTTCTCTAATTACAGTTGCAGCTACTGACTAATTACAGTTGCAGCTACTGGAGTTCACGGAGGCGCATCCCAAAGAAAATGGAGCCAATTAGAAAGATGAAGATCCCAAAATTCGGAAGCATGGGGTCATGTTGAATATTGAGGAATAATATATCCGAGATATTTTGACTGTACTGAAGATGTATACTTCGTCGGTATCATGATACTTGTTCTAAGTTGCTTTGTTATTTCAAAATAACTCACAAATTGACTTTTGGTACTGTACATCTTTCCACATGAATTTTCATGCACATTTAGATTTTTAATCAATTTATCTGGTTGTCTTTTCTATACATGTGCAATGTATAAAAGTATATCAATCAAAGTGAACGAAAATTAAGGGCCCGCTGGTGGCGCACTTGCAGGGCCGAGTGGGCAGGCTGTCCTCTCCGCGAGCTCTGCTGGCGTGGGCGGACGAGCTCGGGGTGGGCACCCGCGAGCTCCGCGATGGGCGGGCGAGCTTAGGGCCGGTGCATGCGAGCACGGGGCTGGCGCGGGCGATCTTGGGGCGAGCAGGGCCATGGTGCGGCATGCTGACATGCAGTCTACGCCAACACTCGTCTCCTACCGGTGAGTCGAGCACGCCTGCGGCCGATCCCTTGCGAGTTGAGCGTTCCTAGGGCCTTAGAGCATCTTCAGCCGTCTCCCCGACGAGGCCCCTGGAAGCCTTTTTCTACATCCGGATGACGTTATTCGGCCCAGCCGTGCCCCGGCTCCTCGTTTTCCGTCGAATTTGGCCTTTATTCCATCCGGAGACCCCAGGCCATCCCCGCCTCCCCCCCGGTGCGCTCGGGGACTTCAGACGAGAGAAAAGCGGGGATGGGTCCGTTCTATCGGCGAGAGAACACACGAACCCCACTACTTTGTCGACGCAAATGCCCCCTCCCCACTCGTTGCTCTGTCGCCACCTCGTTTGTGAAAAACGTCGAACACCGGGTGTCTACCGGGGAGACGGCTGGAACTTCGGCGCTCCCCGGTTGAAAGTTTCGTCTAATCGGCCGTGGGGAGCGCCAACGGCTGGAGATGCTCTTAGACGCTCTAGGTGGATTGGCAGATTGATTTGGTCAACCTTACACGCGGTGGAGAGAAGAAATAAGAAACATAAAAAAAAAGTTATGAAAAAATAGAAAAGGAAAATAGTAGGACAAAGAAGAAACATAGAAATAAAGCTGTGAAAAAATAGAAAAAGAAAATAGCAGGACAGCTATGATCCACTTTGTTTACATGCGGTGGATTTTTTAGACCGTTTTGCTCTTCCATCAAATTACATAATACACACAGGAATCACGGTAATGATTCTTTTGTTTATTCTCAACCCGAAAAGTCCCCTCACCTGGTCGGATCCCCAAATCTCTCCCAGTTCATGCGCTGCCGAGCCTGTAGTGATGGTGCCTATCTCCGAGTGTCTACTGGTTGCTGTCGCTGCTCATCAGCTATCTCGGCATGCCTGCCGCTCCACATCTCCTCCACATGCAGCCACACACATCAATTGAGATCAGCTCCACGCACTATGTCTGGTAACACCGCCATCTTCACACACTGTTGTATGGATAGAATGAATTGTGATTTTTATGGATAGATCGCCTCTGTTGAGATGGTTGGGTAAAAGAAAAACTTAGTTGAGGAATTTGTTTTTTTTCTCTCTTCTATTGGATTTTGAGTGAATAGTCCCACTTTGCTGCATACATTGAGTCATACCGGTTCATGTACGTTGGTAGATTGCTTGGAATACCAGCAAGGAATCAACAAAAAGAATCACCATTAATTGGTAAAAATTGTGATAATTACGATTTCGAAGGAACTACAGTCCCCCATGTGTTTGGCTGCCTATATCAGTTGGAGTATAGGTTAATTTAATTCTTGCTCTTATCCTCATAATAAATGCTCTCTAGCTCTTATGAGGATACATCGCTCCTTAAAAAAATAGCATCCGCACCACCAACCTTTCGACGGAGATTCAAGGTTGTCTTTGAATATTTATGAATTTCAAAGTGTTGTTTGGATTAATAAGAAAAGAAGTATTCCTTCAGTTATAACTGTGTTTGCAGCATCCACGTTTCATGAGACAATAATACATCTGGAAGGATATGTTGTTTGTGACGATGCAGAACACATGTGTGTGACTGATCGCGGAAGAGTAATAAAAAGATCTTTTTTTTTCGATAAAGGAAATATATTAATATCAAGAAGATACCAATTACACCCAGCCTCTGCAACAACGCACCGCCCTAATGGCACTACGGATGCACACAGCCAAAAACAAGAAAAGAAAACTAAAAAACAAAAGTCCCGCTACAGTATCTCGTGCCTAACAACAACAATACATCCACCGCCAAGACAACACCTGAATTACAGACTCTCCAAAAACGACGCCTCCAAGAAGGGAACAGTGCTCAAACACCGTCGTCGCCCGATCAAAGATCTTAGGTTTTCACCCCGAAGATAGTCCCCGCTCTCAAAATAATGCCTCCACCAAGGTCATTGCCGACACAACCAATTAAGGCCGTACCTTGGGTTTTCACCCCGAAAGGTAGGACTCGCACTTCACCCGTGTTGTCGCCCCCACTTTCATACCGCTGCCGTGAAGCCCGGAACACCAAGCAAGTCCCTCAACAGCGCGGAGACTTGAACCTCCCTTAGCTAGTCCTCCCTCCGGCCTTCATGAAATTCTCTTCTTCCGACTTTCATCATGGATCCATAGTCACTTGATGTCAACACGTAAAAAAGCTTCGCGCCGCTCCCTCCGGAACCAATCGGTCGGAATAAAAGCATGGGTGCGCATGACCGAATACCTCCGATCCAGCAAACTCTGGCAAAGCACTGTTACATTCGCTGGCAGAGCCTTCCGGAACTCAACCCCCCGGCCAGATCACGAGTCCAGGCCTCCGGTAGGTCCTCCTCTTCACGCAAGAGAGGCTCTAGGACCGCCGCCTTTATTCAGGTCGGACCCCCACGTCGGCGACCATCCCGGGCTGGCGGAACCAACCCTCCACCGGCGACACCATCGCCGGCTTCCATGCACCTCCATCTCGCTGCCGGATCGCGGTGATAGATCAAAAGATCCACCACCACCAACCGCAAGCCGACCCTCTCCGGCGAAGAAGAGGGCCACCTCCTCCGTCGAACCCAAGGCTGCTGCCCCGGGCGCCCTCGTGTCGCGGAAGAAGCCCGAGAAATAATAAAAAGATCTAGAACTTGGAACTACGCAGATACATAACAACGATGTCGTATTATTGTGTTCGATATTATCATGTTGTAGTACATTATGATATTATTGATTTATTTTGAATTTTTATTGTGAGTTATGAATTATATATGTATTGAGAAATGAAATTTAAAAACCCGCTGCATTCTCTGGTTAGCGGCATGTTAGCTTTCTTGCTGGTAAATTCTCATGCTGAGCAGGCTGCCCTCTCGTGGACAAGGATGATGTGTGTTCCTTAATTTCTAGTCCTCGAGGGCACCACACAAGTGCTTTGCCTGCTACCAGCATGTATGACGAGTTTTCATGTGGTATGCTATGACGGATTGCCGAGAGGCAGCTCCGGCTGATTCCATATCATTTTTTTTTTGGGAATGGCTAGGGAGCAGTCGACTGATAATTTGTTACGTCTCAGTCGATGCCTAAGAGACATGCAGGAGTCAGCAAGCAGTGAGCAGCATGGGGCCTCTTGATGGATGACGGGCATACATACACAGCAGCATGTACATGCACCCCACGTTATTTTTTTCGAGCGGTTGTTCTTTTGACAGACATGTTTTGCTAGCTAACTATATACCAACCTATTAAACAACATGTTGTACATGGTTCTAATTTAGAAAGAGCTAATTAACAGCAGTTTGAATTCCACTTAACCTAGTACTAGTGATGCTCCTCAAAATTTTAAAGGTGCTTCACCAAAAATAAAAAAGTAAAGTTGTTTAGACTTTTTCTAAATTTTAATTGAAAACTATCAGTGATTTAAAATTGACGAACAAGCATAAAAAGCAAGGAAAAAAATAGCGCGCTATAACAAAATAGCGTCTGCCGAAAAATATGCTATTAGCGTGCTATAGCGTGCTAATAGCACGCTATAGCACGTTATAGCGCCAAAATGATCTAGCGTGGGCTGTCTAAAAACGCTATAGCGTGCTATTAGCGCCGAAATAGCGCGCTATTTTTTTCCATGATAAAAAGTCAATGACAAGAAAATTGGAACCCAATTTTTTTTGCTAGTTGCATATGTTTGAGAAACATGCAACTCATACTGAAAACCGGTTTGCTAAGCTGGAAAAAAGTGTAACTCGTATAAAAAACTTTTAATTGCACATTCTTTTTTAGAGAAGTGCAACTCGTTGCACATTTCTTGCGAATAAGTGCAACTTGTATACAAAAAACTTCTAGTTGCACATTTTATTAGAAAAAAGTGTAGCTCATATCAATAATCAGTTGCATATTTCTTGACAAAAAGTGCAACTCTACAAAAAGCTTCTAGCTGCACAGTTCATTAGAAATGTGTAACTCATAGAGGTTGCACATTTCTTGCGAAAAAGTGCAACTCGCATAAAAATATTCTAGTTGCACATTTAATTAGAAAAGTGCAACTCGTATCAATAACCGGTTACACATTTCTTGACAAAAGTGCATCCCGTATAAAAAAAACTAGCTGCACATTTCATTAGAAAAGTGAAACTTGTTTCAATAACTGGTTGCACATTTCTTGAAAAACAAGTGCAACTTGTATAAAAAACCTTCTAGTTGCACATTTCATTAGAAAAGTGTAACTCATATCAATAACCGGTTGCTAGTTGCACATTTTTTTAGAAAAAGTGCAACTCATATCAAAATACTGTTGCTAGTTACACATCTCGGAGAAAAGTGCAACTTGTATAAAAGAATTTCAAGTTTCACATTTCTTTAGAAAAGTGGAACTCGTATCCATAACCGGTTGTTAGTTGCACATGCTTCAAGAAAAAGTGCAACTCATATTGAAAAAAAAACAGATAGAGTTGCTCATTTTTCTTTTAAAAAGTGCATCTCGCATAGAGTATAAGTTGCTAGTTGCATATTTCTTGAGAAAATGTGCAACTCGTATCGAAAATCGGTTGCTAGTTACACATTACCGAAGAAAAGTGCAACTCATATAAAAAACTTCTGGTTGCACATTTCTTTAGATAAGTATAACTCGTATCAATAACTGGTTGCTAGTTGCACATTTCTTGAGAAAAAAATAGAACTCATATTGAAACCGGATGGAGTTGCACATTTCTTTTAAAAAGTGCAGTTCACATAAACTATAGGTTGCTAGTTCCATATTTCTAGAGAACAGTGCAACTTGTATCTAATTTTTTGCTAGTTACGCATTTCCTCTCTATCTGGAAAACCGGTTGTTGAAATACGTTTTTGACAAAATAAAAGTGTGACTCATAAGATAGCAAGATAAATAAATAGAAAAACATTAGTTCTATTTTTCGGAAAACGTTAAACTATGGAGAAAATTTCAATCTATTTAAATGACACAAAAATAGAAACATAGGCATAAATAATAATAAAAAATAAAATACATATAAAGCATGGTTGCACTTTTCTTGATGAGGTAGTTACATATTTCTTTAAAAGGTGCAACCACGGAAATGGAAAAAATGTATGCAAATAATATGAATAATGAGAAAGAAGGAAAAAAAAAAGAAAAAAGTCAGCACAAATAGCGTCTGATTTGCTCTTTGTACTAAATGGAAGTAATACACTATATGAAGTAGTTGTAGTTAAGCATGTACAGTACTAAAGATCCGTCGTCCTATTGGTTTGTGTCTCAGTCCGGGTGCAGGGCATGGTTCGACTCTGCGCGCCGCGCACCTCTTCTGCTAATTCCTTTTTCTGTTCACTGCCCAGTTCGCACGAATCATAAAGAACAATCTAACGGTTCACAACATCGATTGAGACCTAAAAAATTCTCAGTCACCTGAGACTTAGCAAATCCGTTTTTTTTTTTTGCTCTGGGATGTTGAGAAACCATGCGTCAAAAAATATCTTATTTTGTCTTCTTATTCTCATGGTGTTTCATGCTCAAATATTCGAGTGTCTCTCATACTACCATGATACTACCATCCTCTGGTTCATCCATGGAAGAAATAGCTATGTAAATGATTTTAGCTGCGTATTTGTGTGTCATGCTTATGTCCTTGTTCCATCTGAAAGTTTGCAATTCTGTCTTAGTATTATTCTCGAACAATTTAGTTTTCCGATGTTAGAGACATGTTATTCATGAATCAAACAAACTTGATCGATGGAGAAGGGGATTAGGGTAGAAAAGAGTAGGGTAAATAAAGTGTTTTCGCCGAATCTCCCTAGGGTAATAACTCAGCGAAACAAAACCTCCCCTGCCAAACAAGGCCTAAAGTGTTCTTTTTTCTTATTTCTAGGGCAGAAAATCCGCAGGTTTTGTTTGTTTATCGGGGGAGAAATTTCCAAGTTTTTTTTTTGTGGAGAATCAGGAAATCTCCTACGCACTATTTCTCCAGGAAAGATCCGGCCGGTTATTGCTAGTACAACCGCGCCGCCGCTTGAACTCGTAGCAAGTCAGCCGCCATGGCTTCCCAGCTGATACCGCCGTCGCCGCCCACCCCCACCACCATAACCTGTCTCAGCGACGACCTCCTCCGCGAGATCTTCCTCCGCCTCCCGTCCCTCCCGAGCCTCGTCCGCGCGGCCTTCGTCTGCCGCGCCTTCCGCCGCGCCGTCCGTTCGTCCTCTGCCTTCCGCCGCAGTTTCCGCGCGCTCCATGCACCGCCTCTCCTCGCGCTCTTCCTCGAGAGCAACTTCGAAGTGGCCCCGGCCGTTCCCTGCCCCTGGCGCCGGTGCGACCCGGACCTCGTCGCCGCCGATTTCTTTGAGATCGGCCTCTCACGCCACGGCGACGCCGACGCTACCGGGTGGGAGATCGAATCCCTGTGTCCTACCTACGATGGCTACTTCATCCTCGTCAAGGTGGGCGCTGAGGGGAGCGCCGCCTACAACCCGCTAAGGCAGGCACTGGATCTGTACCTCGGTTACACTGACCTTCATTTGTACACTCTCTCCTCCGAAGATGGCCAGGCGCCGTCCCGTGTGGTCTGTGTCATTCACGAGTGCGGACAATCGGACCGCGTCGCCGTCTTCTCATCTGACACCATGGAGTGGCAAAATTTTCCCAAGAATACGCTGCCGCCAGGTGACAATGCCATGACCGGCAGGGTGATGCGTGGGCTCATCTGGTGGCCAAACTGGATGTATAACCAAATTGTGGTGCTCGACACCACGACCTTTCAGTTCTCTTTAATCGACGTGCCGAGGCATTTGATGACAGGAAGGTGTAGTTCGACATATAAGCTTGGTGAGACCAAGGATGGGAAGCTCTGCGTGGTAGATATAGAGGATGATGCACTTGTTTCTCATTTATTGACAGCCGGCAATGATAGGTGGATGTTGTACAAGGAGTTCCCGTTGCACCCGATTGTTAAGAGTTTCACTGGATGCTCAATGGAGGAAAGGGACTGCCATGTCAGGGGGGAGGTTGTGGCGGTCATCGATGGATTCGTATACATGTCTATTTTCTACTGCAAGAACACACAATCTTGTGAGTTGTATCTATCCTTGTGCCTGGAAACATCGGAGATGAGCGAGCTCTTTAATGATGCATATCGGTATAATTTGGGGGTCCATCCCTACATCATGGCATGGCCTACCTCTTTGGTACAAAGCAAGGTGAGCCTGTGCTTCTGTGTGAAGTATTTTTCTGGTGACTTGAGAGCATTGGATTATTGCGTTGTTGTGAAAATCTTCTATCACTTTTTATCACGCCGTAACATGCCTGATTTGCATAATCATAGTTTGAGAATTCAATTGCAGATTTTGTATTTGCATGAGGATCCAATATTTTAAATTTTACCTTGAGTTTTTGTGTGGGATACATAGTAGCACAAGGATATTATATATTGGTGTATCACACATATCCGAGGTTTGAATGTTTGTCCACTAAAAGGCCCTATATTCATACTAAATTGGTGCTGTATCATTGGATTATATAGCCTTGCCCAATTTGTCTATACAAACACTTCAGTTCTTACATGCACTGAAATCCATCCTTGTCACAGGAGGAATCAGAAACTGAATTCACTGGAGAAAGTATTGCAGAGGATGGTCCTATGGGCACAGAAGAAGCTCCCACTGTGCTTGTCGCCGCTGCGCAGTCACTCAGCCAAGCTCTGATGGATGACGGTGGCAGTAATAAAGAAATAGCAGCAGAGTTAGATGCCCTCTTGCGTCCCAACGAGGATGGTGATGGCTCTCTTATGAGCAAGATCACTAATTTTGATGCACAGTTGATAACTGCAAGAGACCGTATCTTGAGGATAAGTCCATGATTCTGAGGTCTGGGAGCGTGCATAGTACAGAAAGCAAAACCTGATGATGAATTGGTGATAAGTGTACAAGTGGAAGCTGTCAAGAGCTTGTTGGAACGTGTGTTTATTCTTTGTTGTGATGATACGAGGGTACATGTATTACTAGTCTCATACTTATCTGACGATTGGCCTAACCATCACCCTGTCAGTATGATGGATGAGCTTCTTATCTTCCAGAGGTTGATATGTATCTTTTGCTGTGCATATTCAATTTGAAGTTTGAATTCCACTCTGCTGCTTTGGGGTCCAAAGGATTTACAAACCGGCAGAACTGGGGTGGTGGTAAAAAAGAAAAAAAAATACCTATATGCTTGTCTGAAAGCGCTTGTCTGCCCATTCCAGAAGTTTGCTTTTTAATTTTGGCAATCTGCAGGCCCAAAGGGTTAGATCATCTGTGATCAGTTTCAGAAGTTTTTGCCTGGACGTTTGTTTGTTGTTAAATACCCTGTTGTTCCTGGCTTTCCACAGTTCTAGGATACACGCAGCTGCACAGATCGGCAAGTTGTTGATGGTGTCCCTCTTGCCGCGAATGCACAAACTGATTTAAAGTGTGCACGATTTCTTGTTCACCATATTATCTTTTGTATTTAATCTTACCCTGTAGGCGAACCAGAGGAAGATTTTATGCCTATGTGGAATGACAGGCTGCCAGACTAGTCTACACTACTTAAAAAGGAGGAACTTCCTCCGTTTTCTGCCACCAGTTTCGTCGTCCTCGTCTTACATGTGGGCCGCTTCGTCCATCCCGCAAACTGCGAAAGAACGCGTCGACAAAACTGTCCTGCAGCCAACCCCACCACGGCACCACCTCCCTTAACCCTAATCACATCAATCCACGGCCAATCCCAAAAGCGCGATTCTCTCCTCTGCGGATCGGCTGACGTCGCCGCCCTCCACAAGCCACCGGCCGGGGCTGACGTCGCCACCCTGCGCAAGCCACCGGCCGCGGCTGCCTTTGCTTCGCTCCCGCCACTGCCGGCCGGCTGCCCGCATTGCACCCATTCCCCCGTCCCCGTCCCCTGGACTGGCCACCGGTGGCGCCCTCCCTTCCCACCCCTCCCCTGCACCCGCCAGCCGCCCATCCCCAGATTGAAGACTTCCTGCTGCACCACGAGATGGTCCCGCATCCCTGCACGCTGATCGGTCATCCGCGCAATCAGGTACACCGAAATCGTGCAGCCTTGGATAGATGAGCCGCCGTTGCGGTCGTTCCTATGTGCAGCCTTGCATACTATAAGCCGTTGGTGCCTTTCCTCTGTGCCCAGGACCCTCATGCGGCCGCGCGCATCCTACAACTCAGATGGGGACGACGAACCAGAGTTCTACATATTGCAAGCTGATCACGTAAAGGAGGTTCGTACCCTCATCCAGATTGAGTAGTTCAGTCAGTTATACTGCAGTTTAATGGTTTCTGTTAATGCTCCTTGGTGCAAACGGAAGATGCAGCAACCAGATTGTAGTGTCCGGCCTCCATCAGCACGAGGCTGCAATGCTCCATTTCAAGATTTTGTCTATTCTTCATTGACTTCCAGGAGTTGATGTGATTGTTTTATTTTTCAGATTTAGTGTTTCTGAAGAGAACGAGGTGTAGCCTTTCCCACTGCCAGAGTTTATCCTTTTTAAAGCTTTTTTTTATCATTATATCACTAATTCATGAACGAAGTTGAAATTTTGCAGGAGTTTTTGCAACTGAAGTGCCAAGACAGGTAACTACCTCCTGGTAAATCATTTGTGATTTGAATTGTTGCTTGATCAATATTATTCCTTGAATCATGTCAAACTGTAACTTAATTCTTGATCTCTGCAATTCTATAATCCTCCTGGCTGGTATTGTGATTCGTCAACAAGTTTTCATGTTTAGTTCTGTATCAAATACTATGAAATTTATGAAAATGAGCTCCTAATGCAATGCAGCTTTTCTTCTAACGCAGTCGTTGGACAAATGATATGGATGCTTTTCTTTCATGGATTTCAGGTAAAGAAGTTTGTGGTGGAGGCTTTGGTGAAGCTTCTACTTGAGGAAGTCTTTCTGATCAACACTTTGTACACGTCCTCTTTTATATGCCTTCCATCTATTGCAAATGTGAATGAGGTCTAGGCATGCACAATTTCATGAAACATACCATCCTGGTAAGGTCTCCTGAATGCCATACAGTTCTATCACTTGACAAGGACGTAGCATATTCTGCATTGAGGCCAGGGTTAACACAACAAGGTATAAAAGAATTGGTTAGAGACTTAACAGGGCGTCAAAATCCTTTTTAAAGAAATTTTTAATCATTATATCACTAATTCATGAAGGAAGTTGAAATTTTGCAGGAGTTTTTGTGCAACTGAATTGGCAAGGCAGGTAACTACCTCCAGGTTAATCATTTGTGATTTGAATTGTTGATTGATCAATATTATTCCTTGAAGCATGTCAAACTGTAACTTAATTCTTGATCTCTGCAATGCTATAATGCTCTTGGCTGGCATTGTGATTCATCACAAAGTTTTCATGTTTAGTTCTGTATCAAATAGGTAATTTACGAAAATGAGCTCCTAATGCAATGCCGATTTTCTTCTAACGCAGTGGTTCCACAAAAGATATGGATGCTTTTCTTCATGGATTGCAGGTAAAGAAGTTTGTGGTGGAGGCTTTGGTGAAGCTGCTACTTGAGGAAGTCTTTTTGATCAACACTTAGTACACGTCCTCTTTTATATGCCTTCTGTCTATTGCAAATGTGAACGAGGTCTGGGCATGCATAATTTCATGAAACATACCATCCTGGTACTTCTGAATGCCATACAGTTCTATCATTTCACAAGGACATAGCATTTTCTGCATTTAGGCTAGGGTTAACACAACAAGGTAAAAAAAGATTTGGTCAGAGACTTAACCGGGCGTCTAAATTTGAAAACACGATAGAAAATAGTATGCTACAATTGGTAGTGTTACAGTTCAACAAACAATATTGGAGCACATGAAAATAGGTCGGCTTTGTTTGCCATTCACGTCATAGCTTGCATATGAGAAAGACATGGAAATTCTCATTAGAACTACTATGTGGTGTCGTCTTTGTTTACAATTCTCTAAAGATGCATATTAACACAAACATTATGTATCCTCAACCTAGCAAATAGTATGTATCAGTCAATGTTTGTAATATCTTGATCTCTGCAATTCTATAATCCTCCTGGCTGGTATTGTGATTCGTCAACAAGTTTTCATGTTTAGTTCTGTATCAAATACTATGAAATTTATGAAAATGAGCTCCTAATGCAATGCAGCTTTTCTTCTAACGCAGTCGTTGGACAAATGATATGGATGCTTTTCTTTCATGGATTTCAGGTAAAGAAGTTTGTGGTGGAGGCTTTGGTGAAGCTTCTACTTGAGGAAGTCTTTCTGATCAACACTTTGTACACGTCTCAAATGCAAGGGGAAAATTCCCTGGTAATCCTAACAATCTACTGATACTTGTTCGGAGTGTTAAAAAAACTCCTATTTTGTTGGAGCACAATACAAGGTGGATTTATAACAAACATGCAACTATGGATAAGGATATTGTATGAACCAAAACTGAATTCAATGGTAGGAGAGAGCGATCCCTCTACCATTAGGTGGATTGGCATTCATGCTCTCTATACAGGATCACTTCTCGATGCTTTTTTCCCCTAACCGTGAAGTCTCTTATTTGCATATAGACCACACCTATAATCTGAGTGACGCTCACACTGAAACCAATGTCCTTCTGAATGCCAAATTCTCGGGTTCACGATCGCTGATTTTGAATATGCAGGGAAGCAGTTTTTCATGGTTGGAACCGTTCCTGTTTCGGAAATGTGGTTTGTATCCTTCATTGAAGGTGAACTCATCTGAACACGAGCATGGCTTTGGATATGATTTGCCATTTTTGCCATATCCAATTGGTCGTTCCACTGATTTCCTGGGTGCATATTAATATGGAGCACCATATAATTTTGCTTAGTGTTTGATCTATTTGAGACTGCCAAGAATCGTTGCTAGAAACAAATGCAGCTACACATATATTACAGGCCTACTTTCTGTAATCAAAATATTGTTCTGTCAACCTATCTTCATGTCTTTGAATATTTGGTACTCTGCAACAGGGAATGTACAAGTGATGTATGGCGTTTCTTCTGTTACAACTTACAACCTGGCTGCGTCGTCCTCCATGCGCCTCTCTTTGCCAAATCTGGCTCCCGCCGATCTCAAAGGTCATGCAAAATAGGTGGAGGCCGTGGTCCCATCCTCCCTAACCCCGTCGCTGCGGTGAAATTCGGGCAACCACGGAACCTCAGATCCTCGCCCGTGTCGTGAAGAATAGGTGGAAGCCGTTTTGATCATATTCTTTAGTTTAGCATGAAAAATTCTAATCATCATTCTCTCTATAAATGCATCGAAACGCAAGCTTTTGTGTTTTGTCGAAAAAAAGTCTAATCATCAAGGAAAGTACGGTTAGACATCACAGTGATGCAGTATGTAGCTATGTTTGTCAAGGTCAAGGTTCAGGTACTGTCATCTTTCAAGCCATCAGGTAGTTCTCGTACTCACAAAACAAAGCTTTTGTTTCCATGGGATCAGTACTAGATGGTGGCGATCTCGGTGTGAGAATCAGTTTAATGAGACATTTGTTGGTACAATAAAATGCATTGCTGCAAATTAGATAATACTTCTATTTGTGCTTTTGATCATCCGTCAATGTATATGCACCTGGTTGGTTATCTTAATATCATTGCAGCATCTTATTCCATTGAGAATTATGCATGTTTTAGTTATTGTTGATCATATTGGCAGAGTCCACATACTGAATCCAAGAAGAAATTGTGTCTCTCTATGTATGTGAGCTATGAGAATGACTGATGCACTGCCGTCAATAAATGTGAGGTATGATTGGTGGTATGTAAATCCGACTATAACACAAATAGTATATCTGTCAGATATATGGGTAAATCCTATTTCATATTATTCATTTCACTACATTGTTATTAATTTTTCAATCCTTTCCCAAGTTATTGCATGCTAAAAAAGTAAACCACAACTAGATGAGCCGTCGACCTACTAGAGCTAGATGAGTCGTCGACCTACTGGAGCAGTTTGTGTTTAATCAATGCAATTTGTATATAACAATCGAGATTGGCAGATGGGTACGTGGTCACGTGGGAGGCTAAATAAGCAAAGCGTTTACACCCAAACCATTTTGATCACTGGGTTACATCCAAATCATTTTAATCAAATGCCACCTAGAATATTTTTTGTGCTCCCTCGAGATGTTCGAATATTCACATGCATTGTGTTTATATGCTCAATAGAAAGGAGTTCATGCATGGGCATTTTACTACGACTATCGAAGTGTTGTTTGGACTAATCAGAAAAGAAAATATTCCTAAAGTTATAATACCTGTGTTTGCAATATCCATGTTTTGTGAGACAATAGTATATCCAAAAGGAGGGGTTAAGTTGATAGTTATGACGGAAGAGTAAGAAGAAGATCTAAAACTTGAAACCACGTTAGATGCACAATGATGTTGTCTTGTTATTGTGTTCGGTGGTATTATCGTGTTGTAGTTTTGAATTTTCATAGTGAGTTGTGGATTATATATATGCATTGAGAAATAAAATTTGAGGACCCGTAGCAACGCACGGGCATTTGTACTAGTAGATCATAATTCATAAGGCGCCCAAACCTGACTCCTGTCACTGAACAGTTTGTACCAGTCTCTAGTGGTAGCCTTTCTCCCTGTTTATCACCATGAGTCTGGTGTCTCCCAGCAGATCCACTGGCTGCTTGAAGGTTATTCAGTTCGTTCATCAGAATTTGCAACTGCCAGCCGCGTCCCCCAAAGCAATTTGGGGCGCGCCGGACCAAAAATCCGTTCCAGCCGCGTCTCCCAAAGCCCATTATTGTCCGGCGCGGCCCGATACGGTGTCCGGCGCTCCGAGCCTGTCCCCGTCCCACAGGGGACGCTCCGGGGACGCCGGACACACCGAAAAGCGAGGCGGGAAGTGGCGGGGCTGACCCGTCAGCGGCACCATAAATTTTAACCTAACCGTCGCCTACCTCGCGACGGAAGTTATTGGCTTTGCAGCGACGGTGCAGTTCCCGCAGAGGCGCAGCGACGCGTCCCGTCGCGCCTAGCTCTGCGTGCCGGCGTTAATGAGCGCCACCGCTCCTCCGCCTCCCTCCGGCCTATAAAAGGACCGCCTCTCATCGTCCCTCTCACACACAAACCCTAGCGCCTCTCTCCCAAGCCCTAGCCGCCACCATCTCAACAAGACTCGACGCTATGTCTGGTAGAGGCGGAGGCCGACCTCGCGGCCGTGGTCGTGGTCATGGTCGTGGTCGTGGCCGCGACAGAGCTGAACGCTCGCCGTCGCCTCCCACGCCGTCGTCTTCATCGTCGGGGATGGACGTGGAGCCGGACGTGCTATTCGAGTTCGTCCTCGTCCTCAAGGGCGACCCCCGCGGCATCCAGAGGCTGCCGGACTCCTTTGCCGAGTACGTCGCCGGCGACGACCGCCCGGACACGCTGCATCTGCGGGAGGCTGCGTGCGGCTACTACCGGTGGATCGTCGACGCGATCTACGACGCGCGCGGCAAGATGTACCTCAACGTCGGCTGGGAGAAGTTCGCGCGCCACCATAGCCTCGAAGCCGGCTTCATCCTCCTGTTCTCCTACTTCGGCGACAGGGACATGAGCGTCAAGGTCTTCGACGAGACGCGCTGCCACCGGGACTACCACGGCGACAACACCGACGAGGAGGACAACTGAGTGTTGTTTTTCGCAGCGAATACGTGCACGGAGGTTTCTGGATGTTCGTCTCATCGATAGAACCAACAAGGGCACCATCCTCCCGCTGGATTTTCCAGTTTGGATGACTGGGTGTGCCCTCGAGTGTTCTTTCTTAGCAGCGAACACAAGAAACTTTTAATGCACGGCCTAGTTAGGTTTAGTTTTTTTGCAATATTTTATATTTGTGTCCATCATGGTTCTAACTATGTATTAGTTTGTGGAAACCACATTGATTAGTTTGTGAAAATTGAAATAAAAATGCCAAAAAAAGTATTTTAAATGTTTGTGGGAGGTGTTTGGGGGACGCGGCTGGGGAGCGACGTCCCCTAAACGCGGCACGAACAAAACACGTCTCCCAAATGCTCAATCCGACGCGGTTTGAGGGACGCGGCTGGAGATGCTCTAACAGAGCCACTTCCCAGGTTCCGTTAAGTCTTTGTGAGGAAACCACGCAATGTTGATCTATCGCCAAGGTGAAAAGCACTGACAAATTGACGCAGAGTTGACCCAAACCTATCCAATTTGTCTTGCCAGAACACGGTTCTATCTCCTTCCTTTGGGTTGCACTATGTAGCTTGTTGTGCTTTTGGCTATCGATTTCTTGCGAGCCCTGAGAAAGACATGAACCCTGCCTGTGGACAACAGCTTTGCTGTCAGGTTAGCCATGAGTGCACGATTATGAAGACGCGTGTTTCTGACCCCAGACAACCCTGATGTTTTGGAAGTGTGACGACATCCCAAGCCACTAAACATTGACCTCCAAGGATCTCACCCTTGTTTTTTTCCATCGGAAGGCTCTGCGAAGCTTGTCGACAGCATCAATACTTGCCTGATCCCACTCAATGCATACCATGAAGAAGTTGGGAATAGCAATAGCCGACATGACCGCATTCACCATCTGCACCCTCTCCCCTGCAGATATGAGCCTAGGTACCCAGCCTGGAAGCCGACGTCCAATTCTGCCTATGACTGGCTGCAACAATTTTCGTGACATTTTGTTCGCAGACAGTGACAGTCCTAGGTAAGTGCAAGGCAGCTGAGGCCACCACGTTTGCCTCTTGATCTGACGTGTGAAGAGGAACAAACATACTTTTCTGGAAATTTATCTGAAGCTCAGTGATTGTGGCGTCAAGCAGTTGTTTCGCAAAGATGGCTTGCTGTGGAGAACCATGAACATGGAGTAAAAGCGTGTCATCCGCGTATTGAATTGCAGGCAGTGGTGCACCCTGCTGAATTGGGTGCTTTAGGAACCCTGACTCATATGCCCTTTTGAACATCTATTGTAGAATGTCAGCAACCAAATGAACAAGTATGGTTATAATGGATCGCCCTGGCCTACACCTCGCTGAATTTTGAAACTTTTTTTTTTAACATTTTGACCGTTTATAAGCACCTGTGCTTGCGAATTTTCCAGAATCTCCTTGACCCAGCTGATCCACTTCTCAGGAAAACCTCTGGCAGCTAAGGTGTGACTAATGAGTGTAGCTTCAGAACAATGGCTGGCCTTCTTAGTTTGTTTGCACATTGCACCATCTCGATTGCAGTAGTAAAATCTCCACGATCGACCTGTCTTTGATACACCCTGACTGCATTTGATGACTAAACCCTTGATCTTTGGCTGTAGTCTATTGGCCAACACCTTGCTAATTAATTTGGGTATTGAGTGTTGCAGTGGCCTAGTCTTTAATTTCCTCGGGAGTCTCACGTTCAGGGAGCAAGGTAACGCATGCGACATTCACCCCTACGACATTCAATGGACTGCCTGAAAAAGGCTGATGATACGGTGTTGCGATGTGCTACATGTGTCCATTATTTTTGTTGTGTAAGTATGGACAAAGTGCTACAATGATTTCTATGTACATGCTACAAAGAGATTGCTCCACTATTACATATGCGTTCCTTTAATATTGGATAAGTTAGCCGCAATGTTGGATGTATTTATTTACTTTTGTCGCAGACTTTGATAACATGATTCTTAGATTTTGCTGTAAATAAATGAGAATTTGTTAAATGCACTTTCTTTTTGCTACCTGGACATGCTCAGCATGTTGCAAAAGATTTCGCTGTTTTACATATTTACATAGAAAGCGTTGTAGGAAAATATTGCATTCTAAAAAATGTTGCACAAAATTGTTTTCAATCGGATGGGATATTCACCCTAGATAGTTCTTTAATGGCCACATGATCATTTTTTTTGTTGTAAAACTCAGTATAATCTTAGACGCTCACACATAGGCGTCTCGTTATCGACGGAAACGTCATCTCCCACGAAAATAATATTCCGCTTTTATGAGATATCAAAATATTAAATATAGGGTTTAAACTTTGGTGACTTAGGGGTGCTACTGCTCTAATAACCATTCAAGTAAAAAAAAAAGGTACATGTTGGTTCCCCATAAGTGTCAAATCCATAGAGGTGCACATGTAAAAGAAAAAAAAATTCACATAGGCGCGACGTAGAAGGCAACAGCGACCGGGGAACCACCTCCGGACAGGGAGCCACAACCAACACGTTGTCAGGGCATCTCCAACCCTGGACCCAAACGGACGCGTTGTCCGTTTTGGGTCGTTTGGGTGGCCACGCGGACACCCAAACAGCGTCCCATGTCCGCGTGTCCGTTTGGGTCGCATGCTGCATCCAACGCGCGGCGCAACGCAAATATCAGAAAAGCAAAAAAAATGTAAATTCAAACGAAATTTCATTAAGCATATGCCCTGTTTTGGGCAAATTTGTATATAGCCCTATTTTGGGCAAATAAACTAACAAAAAAAGCCCTCTATATGAGCTTGAAAATTTAAAAAACAAATCTAAAACCCTCTACTAGGGTTTGGTGGAGGACGCGGTGGTCGCCGGTGCGCCGCCTAGTCCATGTAGGCGTCGTCGGCTTCGGCGTTGACGACGTCCCCGGGCGGCGAGGCACTGTTGTGGGTCGACCGCGCCGGGGACTCTGGCCACGGAGACCACAACGCCTCCTCCCAGGCGGAGTGCGGGTCCGGAGCCGCCCGTCGCTGCTCCGCCGCAGCAGCCCGGAGCTGCGCCTCCTCCCTGAGGCGCTGCTCCCTCTCCTGCCAGGCGAGGCGACTGGCCTGCTGCCGCCTGGCCTCGTCCGCGTGGCGCCTGGCCTCCTGGCGCTGTTGCTCCTCGCGGCGGAGCCTGGCCTCCTTCTCCCGCCGCGCCGCGCGGGCCTGGTCGTACAGGGCCCCAAGCCTCGGCGTCCTCGACCTCCTGCCGGGCCGCCTCCTCCATTGCAGAGGTGCGAATGACCGCTTGGAGTTGCAGCCATTTCACTTCCTCCTCTGCCGCCGATATTATCAGCGCGGCGCGGAGGTCGGGGTCCTCTTCCGAGGACTCCGGCTTGGGCTGTAGCGGCGGCGCCGGTTGCGGCAATGCCGCGCCGCCGCGGGCGGCCTCTCCGATGTGGAGACCGCCGCGGTTTCCTCCGGCCCGCATCGCCGGCGGAGGGCGGCGGCTGCTGCTGGCCTCCGAGTCGTTGGCTCCGGGAGCGAACCGTCGCTTGGGGGCCATGGCGGCGGTTCGCGTCTCGGAGAGTGGGGAGTGGACTGGAGGGCCAGATCCCCCAGTCCACATTTAATAACCCGCCACGATCACCGACTGGTGGGCTCAAGGAAGACGAGCAGGCGAGCATCCGGACGCGGCCAGACGCCGCGTGCCATCCGCGTCCACGCAAACCTGACCCAGACTTGGATCGGGTTTGCGTCGTTTCAGACGCCGCGGTCATCCGCATGCACGACCGTGTTGGGCCGCGTTTTTGTCTGGTTAGACTCATCCGGACCCGCGGGCGCGGGATGGGTTGCCGCGTTGTGATGCCCTCGAGTCCTCAACCACCCAACCATTGGGGCCGTCGAAAGCAAGGTCCGTTCATTGCTTCCTGGGCTTGTGCTAGTCAGCCCGGCCGCCGCTTCAAATTCGTCACCGGCTCACC
Organism: Lolium rigidum; assembly: GCF_022539505.1. Lineage (NCBI taxonomy): Eukaryota > Viridiplantae > Streptophyta > Magnoliopsida > Poales > Poaceae > Lolium > Lolium rigidum. Next base: position 366,497,042 of record NC_061510.1, read on the forward strand.
GCTCAGCAGCCATGGCTTCCCAGTTGCCACCGCCGCCGTCGCCGCCGCCCACCCCCACCGCCATAACCTGTCTCCGCGACGACCTCCTCCTCGAGATCTTCCTCCGCCTCCCATCCCTCCCGACCCTCGTGCGCGCCGCCCTCGCCTGCCGCGCCTTCCGCCGCGCCGTCCGCTCGTGCCCCGCCTTCCGCCGCGCTTTCCGCGCGCTCCACGCGCCGCCACTCCTCGCGCTCTTCCTCGAGCCCACCTTCCAACTGGCCCCTTCCTTTCCCTGCCCCTGGCGCCGCCGCGACCCGGGCCTCGCCGCCGCCGACTTCTTCCACACCCGCCTCTCCCGCCACGGCGACGCCAGCGCTGCCGGGTGGGAGATCCAGTCCCAGGCACCCAGCTGCGACGGCTACCTCATCCTCCACAAGGTGAGCGGGAGCGCCGCGTACAGCCCTCTCACGCAGGCCCTGGATCTGTACCTCCATCACACCGACCTCCAGTTCTACACCCTCCCCTCCGAAGATGGGCCGGCGCCGTCCCGTGTGGTCTGCGTCATCCACGAGCGCGGGCGGTGGGAGCGCGCCGCAGTCCTCTCATCAGACACCATGGAGTGGCGATTCTTCCCGAAGAATACGCTGCCGCTGCGTGAAGGGGCGAGGAACGGCAGGGTGCTGCGCGGGCTCATCTGGTGGCCAAACTGGATGTGTGACAAGATCGTGGTGCTCGACACCGCGACCTTCCAGTTCTCTCTAGTCGACGTGCCCACGCGTTTGATGATGGAGTGGGAGAAACCGACATATAAGCTCGGTGAGACCAAGGTTGGGAATCTCTGCTTCGTAGATATAAAGGATGGCACGCTTGTTGCTCATCATTTCCTCACAGCCGGCGATGGTCATGCCATCGAGAGGTGGATGCTGTACAAGGAGTTACCGTTGCACCCAATTGTTAAGGATCTCACTGGATGCTCAATGGAGGAAGAGGGCTGTCATGTCAGGGTGAAGGTTGTGGCGGTCATCGATGGCTTTGTGTACCTCTCTGTTTTCTACTGCAAGGACACGCAACCTTGTGAGTTGTATCTATCCTTGTGCCTGGAAACGTCGGGGATGTGCGAGCTCTTTAATGATGCATATCGGTATAACCTGGATGTCCATCCCTATGTCATGCCATGGCCTCCCTCTTTGGTGCAAAGCAAGGTGAGCCTGTGCTTATGGGACTTGTCTGTATATTGTGTGCATTTAATTTGCTTGAGAGCATTGGACTATTGCTTTGTTGTGAAAAGCTTAAATGCTTTCTATTGGCTCTTATCACGTCGTAACATGCCTGATTTGCATAAATCTTAGTTTGATAATTCAATTGCAGATTTATATTTGTATGAGCACCCAATATTTTAAATTTTACCTTGAGTTTTTGTGCCGGATATAGCACAGGGATATTATGTAGTGCTGCATTGCACATATTTGACGTTTGAATTTTTTGTCCACTATAAAATGCCCTACATGCATACTAAATTAATTAGTGTTGTATCATTGTAATATATAGCCTTGCACAATTTATGTATACAAACACTTCAATTCTTTCCTTAACTGAAACCCGTGTTTGTCACAGAAGGAATCAGAAACTGAGTTCACTGGAGACATTGTTGCAGACGATGGTCCTGTGAGAACGGAAAAAGCTTCCTCTCTGCTTGTCACCGCACTGCAGTCACTCAGCCAAGCTCTGAGGGATGACGGTGGCAGTAATAATGAAATAGCAGCGGAGTTAGATGCCTTCTTCCGTCCTAACGAGGATAGCGATGGCTCTCTTATGAGCAAGATCACTAGTTTTGATGCACAGTTGATAACTGCAAGAGACCGTATATTGAGGATAAGTACATGTCTCTGAGGTCTGCGTGCCTAGTACAGAAAGAGAATCCTGATTATGAATTGGTGATAAGTGTACAGGTGGAAGCTGTCAAGAGCTTCTTGGAATGTGTGTTAATTTGTGTGTGTTGTGTGTTTGTTGTGATGATACAGGATTTTGTTGAAATGGTTTGTATATCAGTTTTTTGGATGCTGTAAGGAGCTAATGTCTCATATACTGATCCAAAGATTGTCGTAACCATCACTACTTCTGTATGATTAAACCAAGGATGAGCTTTTTCTCTTCGGTTGATACATATCTTTTGCTGTGCATATTCAGGTATTTATTGACTAATCTGGCCCTTCTGGAAAACTAATCTAAGATCTGGCCCCTCGCCCTCTGGAAAACTAATCTCAGATATGGCCCTCAAGGTTGGTGCCGGAGAAATCGGAGCCGAACTTGTGCAGTTCAGCTCCATGGAGGCTGGCACCGGACTTCTGTGCTTGCTTGGCTGCTGTTCCTGGGTACGACGACTGGGTGCAATCGGTACCAGGATACACAGGGCTGAACCTGTTCTCATCGGCGCCGTGGTATTTGGAGTCGATCTACCGCATCTCGGCTTGAGCTGTGTGGCGCCGAACACACTAGGGTTAGTTACCAGTTCATCTCCAGTCCACCAAATTAGCTTATATGGTTTATATGGGTAGCGGTTCATCTACTTGAAGAGGAGTACAAGAAGGTACACCGAGGTATAACACTATCTCAGTACTTTTCTCCATGATCCTTGATTGAATTGCTGTCACTGTCTGCAAGCTGCAGTTTCGTTTGGCAATACTTAATTGATTTCTTGATAGCAGAAATGAAAAAAAAAATGATGGAGGTAGTATGCATCTGAAGCTAGCTAATACTATCTTCTTGGTCACGTTTTATTTTGGCATTTTGGTAAGCATTGCAATGAGCTTCTGGTTTTGTAGGAGTCAACTAGTTTCAGTATATAATGCAGATTGTCAAAACCCAAAAGTTCATATTTGTGCGAGTCCAGAGCTTAGCCATATCAAGCAGATCTTTGTACCATTGCAAGCTGAATCATGGTTTTTGGTGCTTCGAAAATTCTAGTTATCATGCACACATGTTTTGTAGGAGTCAACTAGTTTCAGTATATAATGCAGATTGTCAAAACCCAAACGTTCATATTTCTGCGAGTCCAGAGCTTAGCCATATCAAGCAGATCTTTGTACCATTGCCAGCTGAATCATGGTTTTTGGTGCTTCGAAAATTCTAGTTATCATGCACGCATCCAGCTACAGATACATCTGAACTCTTTTATCATTACAACCTTACTTCTGAACATTCTAGCAGGTAATTAGATCATTTATTCAATCCGATTTTAATTTTGGGCAATGAAAATTGTCATAAGTTTCTTTCTTTTTCTTAAGATACATTGTATTTATGTTATCCTATCTTGCTTGCTGCATAATCAAAAGTTCATCTTGTGGTGTTTGATTTGGATCTTCTTTTTCTAAATTATGAACTGTTGTGCTTGATGGTTGTGAATTTGAAACTTTCTAGTTGATTGTGCTTCAGCCCATAGATGAAGTAAATATGTGAGATTCAATATGTGGAGACTGAATCCCTCATTAGGAGGGATTCACCGAATGGTTAGGCTATGTAGGGATCCCCTGCAACAGAATAGAGTGTGATTGTGCATCAAGAATAAAATGTTTTGGAGGAAAGCTAGAGTATGACATATACGATCTGCTTCAAGTGAACTTTGCAATCAAGGATAATCTCAAGAGGATTAGGGCTATTTGTGATGAGTGATGAATGTGTTGTAGATGTACTATAGGAGATTCTGCGAAAGGTTGAGCTAGGGAGAATTTGTAATGTACCATAAGTAAAATTTGTAATGTACCATAAGTACCACCACTCGTAATGTACTCAATTTGAACTGCTACTTGTGTCGTTTCTGATTGAGCTATGCTGGTGATTATAACCAGGATACCAGGATCATAGTATGAGAAGATGATTGATCAGAATATATGGTATGACTGAACATGACCATGCTATTGGTTCTGATCAAACATCTCCTCCATATGTCCTCATATTATGTGGCTTATGGTACCTTGATTTACATGTTTCTGCTTCTTCAACTCTGCATTAGCCAATGATTGAACAATGGCACAACGGAAGGCAGGGTGCTGCCCTCAAACTAAGTCATGTGTGCCATATTCGATGCACACTAGAATTAGTTTGGGGACAGTCCCTTCGCCTGCCGTGTGACCAAATGTATGAGACATCTTTTGCGTTGGCCAATGATTCAAATATGGCACCATGGAAGGCTAGGTGATGGCCTCAAACTTAGTCATGTGTGCCACAGTCGTTGCACACTACACTTAGTTTGTGGTTTTTCCTATGCCTGCCGTGTGAGCGAATGTATGAGGTCTTGTGTGCTTCTTCACTTCTGCATTGTCATGTGATTCAACAAAGGCACAACGGAAGGCAAGATGCTGCCCTCAAACTTAGTCGTGTGTGTCACATTACTTGCACACTAGACTTTGTTTGAGGGCAGTCCCTTGAGCTGCCGTGTGAGCCAATGTATAAGGCCTCACTAATGTTTTCAATGTCCGTTTTCATCTATATTTGTGAGTAGGCACACCTCTAATAGCATGTGTTCTTGTGGCGGACTAAGTTCATGCTTGGGTCACCTGCTGAGACCACCGATGAGGGACCGTCGAAGAAGTGAAGGGCGGCTAACGTCGGCCACTTCCAGGACGAGGTAGGGCCGGACCAGTTCCTGCGCATCGTCTTCAGGCCCACCTTCAGCTGGCTCCTGATCCCGGAAGCTTTCGTCAAGTGGTTCAGAGAAATCCCTTCCAACATCATCATCCGCATCAACACTGGCTGCAACTGGAGTATGAGTACGATAAGACAAAGCGATAACGCATACATCGACTAGGGGTGGGCGGGCTTCGCCATCGCCCATCAGCTCAAGGTAGGCCAGTTCCCCACCCTCAAGAAGGTGTCCTCCTTCGAGTACAGTGTGGTCATCTTCAACCACACTTGCACCGAGGGGATGAGCAGGTGCCCGTACCATGGCGATGACACCAGGTGTGTTGTCTTCGAAAATCATGTCTGAAGCTTACTTGGTACTATGTCGCTGCTACCATGGCGTGTCTAGTTGTTGTTCGTGTCATGTCCTAAACTATGATCGTGTCTGAATAATGGTGTGTCCTGAACTATGATCCTATCTGAACAATGGTGTGTCGTGAACTAGTATCGTCTATGATCACTGCTAAGTTTGCTTGTGCTTGCATTGTGTTCTTACTTGTGTGGTCGATCACTGATAATCTCACCATTGAATGAAAGAGGTAACCAGAAGTGGACTTTGGATTGCAACCAAACAAGAAGTGCGGCATTTTAGGCTTCTAGGCTGCTACTAGGACTGAAAACCGACCTGCCAAACGGGCAAAGCCCAAATCTTCACGCGGCAAAAAAAAAAAAAACTCTGCGCAGGTCACCAAACAACGTGGCTTTTCTGGCCCGTGATTCGTCTCGAACACGCAGAGGGCTTCTTCCCACAAACGCAGTGGTACAAACAATCGATGCAGGCTACCAAATGCAGCCTAAATAGCGACCTTCCTGGAGTCACGTTTCCCGGGCCGGCCCAGTAGAGCTCATCGAATCATCACCGTATAGAAGCCGCGTTCCTAGGTTTTCCCTGTGGGGTGCTTCATATGCCCTGTGGCGTTCCTAGATACCTTGGAATGCCCACTGATGTTGGGAGCTCGGTTAATGGAACATTTAAATTCCTAAGGGAGCGTGTTTGGAATAAGATAAAGGGGTGGATTGAGAAGATTCTATCGGCGGGGGGCAAGGAGGTTTTGGTGAAGTCCATTGCTCAGGCTATCCTGGTCTTCTCGATGGCGTGCTTTCGTCTACCCCGTGGCTTATGTGATCATATTAATTCATTGATACGTCAGTTTTGGTGGGGAAGCAAACAAGGGAAGAGGAAAGTGCACTGGGTATCCTGGGAGGTAATGACAAGGCCAAAACATTTGGGGGGTCTAGGATTCCGCGACATTGAGTTATTCAATTTGAGTCTGCTTGCAAGGCAATCGTGGAGAATCCTCCAGGAGCCCAATTCATTAAGTGCCAGGCTACTAAAAGCTATCTATTTTCCAACCTCGTCGGTGCTAGAGGCTGAGCTTGGCTCACATCCGTCAAAGATCTGGCGGTCCATTTTGGAAGGAAGGGATGTACTTGTCCAGGGTCTTATTAGGCGGATAGGCGATGGGAGAACCACGAAAATCTGGGAGCATAATTGGTTGCCGAGGGACACAAATATGAGACCGATTGTCTCATTGAAGCAAAACCCGCCGACTCTGGTTAGTGAACTGATTGATGAAACAACAGCGACGTGGAGGGAGGAAGTTATCCGAGAATTTTTCTTGCCAATGGATGTGTCCGTTATCATGAGTATCCCGCTGTGCACGAGGAGACAAGAGGATTTCTGGGCCTGGAACTTTGATCGGCGAGGTATATTCAGTGTGAGATCTGCTTATAGGATGATGGTTGTGACTAAGCTGAACCGAGAGAATTATTTTGAGGGCAATCCAGGGTCCTCTAACACCGAGGTTGACTCTAAAGCATGGTGCTCTTTATGGAAAGTGCAAGTACCCTCGAAGATAAGGGTTTTTCTCTGGCGTCTGGCGCAGCAATCACTACCCACAGCCGATGTGTTGGAACACCGTAATATGGCACAATCGATCCGATGTTCTTTGTGCGGCGAAGCTGACTCTTGGAGGCACTCTTTAATTGATTGCAACATGGCGGCTAGTGTTTGGACACTATCTGATGATGAAATGGTCGAACACATGAGGGCTATCGGTGAACCTAATGCGAAGAACTGGTTGTTCAAGCTTATTGAGTCGTTATCACATGTGCAATTCACTAGGCTAACAATTACGTTGTGGGCGATCTGGACAGCGAGACGTAAAGCAATCCATGAGGAGATCTATCAGAGTCCTCTCTCTACTCACTGCTTCATCAACTCTTACCTGGATGAACTGAAGGCGGTGGCACAGCCTCGGAGACCGGCGTCTGTAGGTAACCCTACTACGAGGCAGGCCAGGTGGGTTCCACCTCCTTATTCTGTACCCAAGATCAATGTTGATGCTGCTGTATCCAGAATCGAGGGCCGTGGAGTTGCTACTGCTTTCTGCCGGGATAGCAATGGAGCATACTTGGGCACATCTGCTGTTGTATTTGCAGGAATTTCCGATCCAGCTGTTCTGGAGGCCCTGGCGGCGCGTGAGGCTTTGGCTTTGGCTGAAGATCTCTCCCTGAATCAAGCGTACATTGTCTCAGATTGCAAGACAATTATTTCTGATATCAAGGATGGATCAATGGGAAAATATGGTTCAATCATATCCGAGATTAAGCATCGTTCCAATATTTTCCAGAGTTGTAAGTTCGCTTACGAAAGTCGAGCTTCAAATTTTGGAGCACACAATCTTGCTAGGCATATGATTTCTTCAGGAATAGGTCGCCACCTGTGGCTAGTTACTCCCTATTCTGATTCCATTCCTGTAAACATTATGATTGATTAATAAAGCCTGGCAGTATTGTCCTAAAAAAAAAAAAAAATGCCCGCCGCATCGCCTGCTAAAAAAAGAAAAACAAAATGCCCGCCACATCTCTTCTCCATCCGCTCCTTCTCGATGCGCCACCTCCCTCCTTCTCCATCTTTTAACTTGCTAACGACCTACTACTAATGCCAGTCTGATGTTGATTTTTAATACTGGTGATCGACTATTCTTGGAATCGGAGGCGTCGGTTATCGATACCGATCGATCTACCATCTTACTTGAGGTGAGCACATGTTTTTATTTCGCAGATTCGTATTCGATTTGGACTCGAGGCGATGTCGGTGGATTGTTTGCAACTGCAGGCGCGAGGGGTCACCCCGAGCCCCTATAATAAGAGAACAGTTTTTTTCGATGGAATAATAAGAGAAGAGTTGGGGTTGGACCGTTGGAGGGAGGGGTTCACAGCTGATAAAGATTTAGATTCGTAAGTTGTGTAGTCAGGAAAAAAAAGGCGAAGAGGATGCCAAAGCGGCACTCCGTTGGGCTTGATGTTGGCAGGAAGGCCAAGCGGCGCCGGCGCCGGCGCCACCTCTATGTCGTCATGAACGACGGGAAGGGATACGCCGTCCGCAAATTTGATTTGTCGTCCGACCGTGACTCCAGCGACGACGAAGCCGAGCAACTGCTTGAGCAAAGAACGGTCGGCGTGCAGCGCCTGCCGCGTGCTCTCATCGGCTTGGACTCTCCGACATGCCAATACTTCGCGGCCATTGGCACCAAGATCATGGTCACGCACGGCAGTTGGCCTGATCGTGCAGTCCCCGTCTTCGATGTCCGCACGCGGAGGCTCAGCCTCGGCCCGCCGCCCAGGGCCTGTTCGGGTCAGAGGTATCCTTCCTACTTGCCCCTCGGCGACAAGCTCGTTTCCGTCGATGTCGGCTCCACGGGGCTGCTTCATCCTCCTCCGCCCAAAGGCAGCAACGTTGAATGGACTTGGCACAAGCTCCCGAGACCTCCGTTCAGATGCATTGCCGTCACTTCCTACGCTGCCCACCCTGATGGGCGGACCGTTTTCTTCAGCGTCGAGAGCAGAGACTCGGCAGCATCCACCTTCGCCCTTGACACAGAAAGCGAGGTGTGGACAAGGCTTGGTGAGTGGAGGCTGCCCTTCTTCCGGCAAGCACACTTCGACCCTGAGCTCGATGCTTGGGTTGGGCTCGCTGGTGGCCGGGACAACTTTGGGTACCTCTGCTCGAGTGATGTGCCGCCTTCCAGTTCCACTGACAAACCTCCACCCTGGAAGCTTGGCAAGGAGAAGATGTTTTGCCAAGACCCAGCCGAGGAGCAGTGTGGTGCCACACACTAGCCTATATGGGAAGCAGAAGCAAATTCTGCCTCGTGCAGCACTTTTCCGCTATAGATGAAGAGTATAAGGACATGGAGGTGGAGGATGAGGAGGACCGGCCCCGTCGACATCTGCTTCGGTTAACATCCTTCTCCCTCAAGTATGACAAACATGGAGACCTGCAGGCCTCCACGCAGCGCCAGGTTCGATGCTACGAGCTGCCTCATGTGGTGATGACGCCATTCCCCAACGATATCAAGGCGTTCTGGATGTAATTCGCCGCACGCAAATTGTATCCTGATAATACTCCAGGCGTTTGACAATGATGTAAAGTTGTAAACTACAAGCATTTACTTTCATCATTATCTTTGTAAGTGTGCGGGAGCTGTATGACTCTCTCTAACCAACATCTAAGAAGAACTCTATAGTCAACGCTTCTTCCTTCTCTAATGTTCCATTGTCTTTGTCTCCCGGCCACCTGGTTCGCACTGGTTTTTGCCTTTTTCTTCTCTTCACCCAAATGCTGGCACAGCCTTCTGACAAGTAGTTGATGTATCTGCTGCTGCAGTGCCGCTCGAGAAACATTTATACTATATTAATAATTACTTCTTTGCATTTTGTATTTTAATATTTGCTTCTTTACATTTTGTAATATTTGTTTCTCATATGCGTGACAATCTGTTCAGTTTATTTTGTTAAGACCACAACTTTAACTTACTTTAGGCTGCAATCACTTAAAATTTGCCAATGATAATCATTAAAGATGGAAATAACTCAGCTGAGTGGTGTTACATGGCTCTTATGCAAGTAACAGTCAACTCTTACACTCTTATTAACAGCATGCTCCCTGACATAGTTTCGATTGCATGACACATGATGCTCTTAAATTCTCTTTCCTGATTGTACATCGAGTACACTAGATACAACTTGCATTGGGTTATACTTGGTACAAAGAATCCCTTTACTGTCGCTCCAATTGCTTTATTTATCTGAGAAGATGATATGTATATATCTTCACGCGGTTGAGTCAGCTGGATAGACACAACTCGAGGATCAAAAGGTTAGTAGTTTCTTTTTTCCTTGTTACTTGTAGTAGGTGTAGAATTGGCTGCTTGTCTGGCGTGCATTGACTACTGCTGATCTGGTTGCAGCAGTAGCTGCAGTACTAGCATTTGTGCAGAGGTTTATGCTGATTTTCTCCTGCAAATCATATTTTAGCATGAAAAAAATGTAATTATAGTTTCTGGTATGTTCAAAAGTTCTGACGTTGATTTCCATTGAACTGAGATAGCATGGTGCCAGGCTAGCAATTAGTCCCACACCCTAAAAATTCGAGCTGCAGAGTGCAGGTTATCGAACTCCAATCCCCAAACTGGAGAACCTGGAGAGTGCCTGTGCAGTTCATAGGTCTTCCCTTGTGCTTCTCTCCGCTTAAACCCAAGCATTTTCTCCACAATCCTCTAACAGGCATGGAGATGTTTCCACCCCTTACCGTTTTTCTTCTCTGTTGGTGGTCTGCTTGCCAACGTCATCAAGCATGGCTGTGCCAGCACTTGCACAGCCGTGGCAACATTGCTTCTTTCAGGATTCAGGTGCTTGACCAAAAATGGCATAACTACACTACCCAGATATGGATCTGTTGTACTTGTTCATCAAAACATTGGGATAGTGGCTTCACTACATCATTTTTTTTTCTGATCTGGAGTTGCAAGCATTAGCAGAATCAAAACCGAGCCAACCAGGACAGAAGAAATGATGTACTAACAGTTTCAGCATGTATTGTATAACTTAATATAAACATTTAATCTAGTGTCAGAAATTCAGAATGAATTCTGTATCGCTTCGAAGAACTGTTCTGGAAAGTGTTGTGCGTTTGTTCCAGGTCAAAGAACTGTGAAAAAGAATTCAAATCCAACAATATATATCTTAATAGCGTACCAAATCAACTACTCCCTACTTTAGACAAATCTGAGTAATCCTTCTGTGGATGGAGGAAGTACAAATTGTTTTCCTCACACTGCAGCTCCCATCAAAACAAAAGAACAAGCCACATTTAAAAAAAAAGTTTGCCAACTTATTTTTATCGTGAGGTTTCTTCCTTCCCTTATTACGCTTATCAACACGATGATCATGAGTCGTTAAAGTTATTTTATTATGATACATATTCTTTATTGATTGATGCCGACTGTGGATACATGTATACTGAAATAAGGAGAAATTCTGCCAGTCCATATGAATATGGCATTTCCTTCTTTATACCATGTAAAGGTCGGTTATGCGAAAAGTTCTTTTGGATCATGGGCACCACTGATCGCAGTGTATTACAAAATTCGAAAATTATATTTATATATTTCAGAAAATTATGTACAAAAATTCTAAAAGTAGCCAATGATGTATTCCACTAACGTATAAAATATCAATTACAAATGTTTTGTTTTTTGAGCTACACAAAAATGACAAATTCTGATTTTTTTTGGAGATTTGAATCACTATACTCAGATCCACATATTTGTTATTTTTGTGCAGCTCAAAATACATATTATTTCCAGTTGAAAATTTACACGTTTGTGGGATACAATACTGACTACATCATGATTTATTTTCAGATTTTTATAAAACTTAAAAATATGATTTTTAATTACTTTTCTGAAAATGGATCACTGGAGCTCATGTGCACCAAATCTCTGTCCTTCGGTTATGGGCTAGGTTGACTGGTCATTCATTTGCACAAGGAGTCTCCTCTCATGCTTGATATTTCTCTCAGTGACTCTTGTTGATAAAGTTAACCATGGAGCTTGAGCGTGGACTTGACATGTCCTGCAAACATGAGGTCGGCTTTGATACGAATTTTGACCACAAGATGATTTGGAAGGTCTAAAACTTGAGATTAGCTTGGATACGAATTTTGATCACGAGATGATTTGGAAGGTCTGATGCAGAGTATTTCAATGGTGCCCACCCATTCCAAAGTTGTGTTTTGACCACAAATTTCTTGTTGAATACTGAATCCATTGGTATCAAGTTTGTATCAATAGTTCCATATATTGTTGGATTTGCTGTTTACAAATTTTAAAAATCTTGGACGCCTTACACAACTCAACGGTAGGTGCACTGATTAGTATTTGCCTCCATTGCTGTTGAGGAGAAAACCTTTGGTGGAGTTGAGTAGAGATGGCAAGCAAACATGAGGCAGGCCTATATCCTGGTTTGACGTTTAGATTTTTGTAAGTACGGGGAAATGAATCAATGCCTATACAAGTACAAAAACACTGGTGTGGAATACAGTGAAACGAAGAAATTCATCCTAACCTACCCTCTACACACACGCACCACCAACATAAAAGAGTCAGAGACAGCAACAGTATGCAGGAGGAGAGGAGCAAGAGTGGTTAGCCTCCGGTGACAAGTAAGGTTTGAGGGTAGGAGGGGGGCACCCCGACGCGGTCAACCTCTGATTTTAGATGGATGGCCAAGATGGTGGTGGGCAGGGTGGGACATTGAACGGGAGGGTACCACATGGACTGATTTCTTCATGTTGTTCATGCTGACAACAATTATGGTGTTGCAGCCACAATTAGATGATGTCTTCTAATTGAGAATTAAGTTGAGAATTAGTCGCTCACTATTAGTTATAACTGCTCCCTCTGGTCTGGTTTAATTGACGTGGGAGTAGTAGATAGCCCACACGGTCTATTATTTTCCCATATAACCTAGAGATGATTATTTCCAAGTTTACCAAAACCGCCCCCCATGCAAAAAGTGTCTTTGACACATGGGCACCAGTGCTCCCTTCAATTTTAGATTTCTGAAGATTTCTGAAAATTTTAAAACCACACACTTCTGTGTCTCTAAAAATTATGGTGTTAAATATATAGATAGATATGTGCAGTACGGGTGTATGCAAAAAAGTCCCGTTAAAAAATACGTTGTATTTTGGGAAATATAAAAAGACAAATTTGTGACAGTAAATGGTAATACAATAATATTAAAATAGTATGTCTTTTTGTTAGAAATTTGTTTATTTTGTATTTCCCAAAATTTAAAGTATTTTTTACCGGGATTTTTTTTTTTTTTGCGTAGACTCCTCTTGTACATATCTGTATACATGTTTAATGTCATAGGTTTTGGAGAAATAGAAATGTAAGATTTTGCGCATGTGCACCAAATCCCTATCCTCCCCCATGCCAATAGCGTGACTTTGCAATTAGTACAAGTAGACAACCTTGCGAGTTGCGACAGTACAACAACTTGCAAAGAGTGGCAATTAATGAGAACACCATGAGCTGCCTCTGACTGCTAGCGGGGATAAAAAGGTGATGATGCCATTATTGAGCGGTTATCAATCGTGTGGCGGCGCACGCACGGCGAGTCCAGCCAGTGCTGACGACGGTCTTCCTCGTCGTCGCTCTCCCCCGACGCCGACGCCGACGCCGACGCTTTCACCCTCTCCTCTCCTCTCCTCGTCCCGGTCGCCCTCCCACCACCACCCTCCACAAGGGCCAACGGAAGTCAGAAAGCTACCGCAGTTACCCCGCGCCCACGTCTCTGCTTGTGCTTATCCTTCTTCCCGCGCGCCCCGTCTCTCTCGCCGCCATGTCGTCGGACCACTTCTCGCTCCGGAGCTCCGTCGGTAGCCACGGCTCAGCGCCTCCCTCCCACCACCACCACCAGCAGCACCACCAGCATGTCACGCCGTACCCGCGCCCGCACGGCAACCCCGACCCGCTCGCCTCCGTCTGGATCCGCCGCCTCCACCTCGCCCCCAACCCGCCGCCGCCACCGCCGCCGCCCCACTCCGGCTTCGCGCCGCCGCCGCCGCCGCACGAGCACGAAGCAGTCTCCAACCGCAGCGCCGGGTTCGGCCCCTTCCGCTGGAGCCCGCGCCCGCAACGCGACGCGCCGGCCGGCGCCTGGGACGCCGCACCCGCGCCGCCCCCCGCCCCGCCGATGACGTCGCCGTTCTTCCGCTCCCAGCCACCGCCGCTGCCGCTGCCGGCGGTCGGGGAGTTCGCGCCAGTCAGGACCGCGATCGGGTTCGGCGCCGGCGCCGGCAGCGGGCTCCCCGGTCTGTCGTCGCGGGCGACGGTCCATGTCTACCCCCACTCATCCTGGCTAGCCACACCAGCTGCAGGTACCCAACATGTACTGTATATATTCCGGGATTTCCGTTGCACGTTTACAAGCTTGTGTGCTCTGCTAGGAAATTGCCGTACGATTTCGCTCTCTAACTGGTTCAAAACTTTTTTTTCGCGAAAACGCAAAAGACTTGCGTTTCGATGCATTGATAGAAAAGAAGGTTATATGTACAAGCCCGAAACCGGACGAACACCACGCCGTACAACTCGACCCAAGAAAAGGAAACCTAGTCTAGGGGAGCAGAAGGCGCACACCCCTGGGCTCCCGCGTCCGCCCATTGCCGCGCTTCCGCCACGATGTCGTTGAAACTGGTTCAAAACTGAAAAACGGAACCATTTTGAATCGAAACTGAACATGATCCGGGTCGGCTCATCAGCAGCTGATTCTGAAACTGCTTCTAGTAAACTGCAAAATGATACTCTTAATTAAGGGGCCAAAATTCGCATGTAGCTCGTCAAAACCTTTGGATTTGCTTCGATGCACCCTTGTCTAAATATGCTCACAAACAGCAGAACATCAGTCAAACATGACGTCTTCTGAAACATTTCACTGTAGCTTTTGCTAAAAACTAGCGAGCAACTTCAAAAATACTATAGTGTACACCCCCTCAGATCCATAATAAGTGTCAGGGTTTTAGTTCAAATTAGCTCAAATTTAAACTAAACCTCCGACACTTATTATGAGGGAGTACATATAGTTCAGAGCAGTGCCATGAGCCCTTTGCTACTCCTACCTGCTTAAGCCATCTGTTTAATTGATATACCTTGTCGTTTTCTCTTCACAACCAACTTCCTTATTCCCTCACGGCCTCAGAATTTGGAAAATTTATGAGATTTGCATTTTTATGAAAATAAATAATCGATGCTTGGAATTCCTACCGAAGTCAGTGTTCTTACATTGAAGTGATATTTGTTCCTGCATTGCGGTGTGACTAATTTATGCTCTCATATACAGTAGTACAATTCTGTTTTGTCATTTACTCAGAATAGCAGTTCCAAGAAATCCCCAGGATCCATGAAGAAACTATTATTTATGGATAGCTCTTTGTTTGGTAGTACATAGAATGTCGTGTTTATTAATGTATAGATAGATAGATGTAGACTCCATGTACACAATATTTTAGGCCTAACAGCTTCCAAAAAACACACACTCCAATAAATTGCACATGCTTCACCGTTATTATCAATAATTTCATATATTGTTGGACTTGCTGAATACTGAATCCATTGGTACCAAGTTATTATCAATAGTTTCATATATTGTTGGACTTGCTGTCTACAAATTTTGAAAACCTTGGACGCCTTACACAACTCAACGGTAGGTGCACTGATTAGTATTTGCCTCCATTGGTGTCGAGGAGAAAACCTTTGGTTGAGTAGAGTAGAGATGGCAAGCAAACATGAGGCATGCCTATATCCTGGTTTGACGTTTGTTATCTTAGATTTTTGTAAGCATGGGAAAATGAATCAATGCCTATACCAGTACAAAAACACTGGTGTGGAATACAGCGAAACGAAGAAATTCATCCTAACCTACCCTCTACACACACGCACCACCAACATAAAAGAGTCAGAGACAACAACAGTATGCAGGAGCAGAGGAGCAAGAGTGGTTAGCCTCCGGTGACAAGTAAGGTTTGAGGGTAGGAGGGGGGCACCCCGACGCGGTCAACCTCTGATTTTAGATGGATGGCCAAGATGGTGGTGGGCATGGCGGGATATTGAACGGGAGGGTACCACATGGACTGATTTGAAATAAAGGCTATATGCATCAATCGATGCAAGAGCTTGTGCTTCTATAGACCGCCAAGATTAAAACGTTTTCCTGAGTGAAACACAAGGATGGCTTAGATTAAACGATAGTTGTTCGGACTTAGGGGTAGAATGGCTGAGATTAAACAATACGACGATATCCATATCCCTTTGAGGGTTTACACTATTTTGAAATTTAGAGGCCAATGAGAGCACAAGCCTCGATGCAAATGCTGAGATCTTCATTCCTTTCTAAAAGAACATGAACGTAATGATATGCATCTCTAAAATAAACTAGCTGAATTCAAGTTTTGAGTAATTAGCTACTCTTTATCCTTTAGTACTAGCCTCCACCCGCCACATTCAATCAGTCGACCCCCTTTGCTTCTTGCTCTGGTGTGGTGGGGCGGAGGCGAGGGAATTCTCGCGTGTCATCCCTGCAACATCTCTTAGATCCATGTCTTCAATCATGTCTCGATGGCGTCTGGTCTGATGTTGCCAACGAGCTTGTGAGCTTTTGTTCTGGATAGTCCTTCACGGACCATGGGTTGGATAATATTGATATCTGTTGGATGGCTCCAAGCGTATCATTCGTGACATCATTGGGCACCCCTTCTTTCGACTCAAGGTCGTCGACCTGATATCCGGCTAATTGATTATGTTTATCCCGATTGCCCTATCTCTATCATATGTGTGACAACTGAATGAGGTTTGTTCCCCAACAGGTTTTTGCCGGTGTTTTGGTGGTTGAATTTCTTCATGCTGACAACAGTTACGGTGTTGCAACCACAATTAGATGAT
This sequence comes from Lolium rigidum, assembly GCF_022539505.1. Classification (NCBI taxonomy): domain Eukaryota; kingdom Viridiplantae; phylum Streptophyta; class Magnoliopsida; order Poales; family Poaceae; genus Lolium; species Lolium rigidum. The sequence goes on from NC_061510.1 coordinate 366,513,490, forward strand.
GTCGTGGTTTAATTAACGTGGCTCTGCCCAGCTCGCATCGCATCGATTTAATTCGACCGGAGGGAGGGAGTAGTAGATAGCCCACACGGTCTATTATTTTCTCATATAACTTAGAGATGATTATTTCCAAGTTTACCAAAACCGTTATTTTCTCATATAACTTGGAGATGATTATTTCCAAGTTTACCAAAACCGTCCCCCATGCCAATAGCATGACTTGTGCAAGTAGTACAAGTAGACAACCTTGCGAGTTGCGACAGTACTACAACTTGCAAAGAGTGGCAATTAACGAGAACACCATGAGCTGCCTCTGACTGCTCGCGGGGATAAAATTAAAAGGTGTGATGCCATTTTTTTTTTTGAATAACAATATATTACTATAATAAGCAAGTAGGCCCGCCTCATTAAAAACCTTCCAGCCCCCTTCGGTACCCTGGAAGGAAAAGAGTGCGTCAGAAAACCTACTGCTTTAGTCCGGATTACAATCAGTCATAAGACTGTGCTCTAAAAAGTCTGACGGTTCTACATCCCAAGACCTATTCTCATCCTGTATACACGCAAACTTAGCGCAACAGTGAGCCGACATATTGGCCTCACGTCTAACATGAGAAATAGTAAAAGTTTGAAAACCTAAACTATGCTCATAAATCTCCTCTAGAATAGGACCAATCAGAGATCGATTGTTATGTTTGTCCCGCCAATGTTTGCACAAAACTTGACAGTCCACTTCAAACTGCACCCTTTCAAAACCTCTAGCAACAAGCATATAAAACTGCATCTCTCGGGGCCAGCGCTTCAATAGTCGGAGGATCCATAACCCCCGTATAAGTTTTGCACATCGCACCTCTGAAAACAGAACCTGCACGTGCAACAATGCCAACTCCAGCCATACCCGACGAAGACTGAATGGCACCATCCGAGTTAAACTTTACAATACCACTCGGTGCCTCCTTCCACTTACAATCTGGTCTAGGACTCTTAAGAGTTGATTGATCTTGAGGCATTTCCAAAGCTAGAATAGTTTCCTTCACAAACTCCATTGTTTTAGAAGGTTCATAACTCTTTTCGCCATGAGTCACATTATTTCTGGATGTCCAAATCTGGTACATGACAGGTGATGATCATCGCCTTCTCCTTCTCACCGAAGAAACTCTCATACGGAATATCAGGCGCCCATGTTTCGGGGTGTAAGCGAGGCAACTTCAAACAGAGAATTGTCTTAGCTGCCTCCCAAAACATTTTAGCATGGCTACACTCAATAAGAGCATGCCATAGTGTTTCGGTTTTGCTTTGCAAATTCCGCAAGTGCTATTAGCCATGACATGCCGCCGTGACGGGGTCCCATAATCGGGAAGGATTCCACGAAGAACCCGCCACCAGAAAACACGCACTTTTGGAACTACACCAAGCTTCCACACTTTTTTCCATAAATCTCCACTTTGCACAGCTGAAGATTCAAAAATTTCATCATGAACTTGTTGTTGTTGCTGGCTATGCAGAATAAGCTCCCTATAAGCCGAACGAACAGTATAATAGCCAGAACTTTCTTTTGACCAAGCTAGCCAATCCTCCCCCCCACTCCTCCTTAAAGGAATTTTCAGAATTGCATCTGCATCTGGGGCAAAGAACAGCTCTCTAACCAAAGACACATTCCACTGGTGATCCTCATTCATAAGTTCATTAACTGTCAGTAGTGTAGTGTCTTGAAGTTTCCCCATAGGTTTCATTGAGTAAAGTCCGGAATCCAGTCATCATCCCAAATAGACACAGATTCACCTGACCCAATTCGTTTAATCAGACCCAACTTAAGGGCCTCACGCCCAGCCAAAATTGCCCTCCATGTCTTTGAAGCAGCCCTTGGAGCAGTCGCCTCCATGAAACTTCTATTTGGAAAATATCTGCTTCTCAACACTTGAGCACATAAGGGCATCTCCAACCGCACGACCCAAACAGACGTATTCGGACGTCCGATTGTGGTCGTTTGGGTCGAGGTCCGGAGACGCGGATAGACAATATGTCTGTAGCTTTGTTTTGTTCCCCAACGCCGAGCGGACCCAAATTAGTCCTCTTCCTCGTACTAGTACTAGTCAAAAACATGCCCGGCGAGCAGCCCTCGTCCGGCCTCGGCCCGGCAGCCTCCGTCCCCGCCCGGCGACCTCCGCCCCCACCCTCGGCACGCCCCGGCGAGCTCCGCCGCGCCACGCCCGGCGAGATCCGGCCCGAGTCCTTCCCGCACGCGGCCGAGCGACTCCCTCGCCCGTGCCCGCTCGGCGCGCCTCGCCGGTGCCCGTGCGTGGCCGACGCGGCGGGCGGCGCCCCGCCCGTCCCCGCGCGTGTCCGGCACGGCCTGCTCGCGGCCGGCGGCGGCCGAGGCGCGGCTCGCTCGGCGGCGGCGCGGGCGAGGCCTGCTCGCGGCCGGCGGCCCGAGGCGCGGCGGCGGCCCGACGCGCGGCCGGGTCCGCGGCGGCGCGGGCCCGAGGCGGCCACGAGGGAGCGGGCGGCGGCCCTAGGCGCGGCGGCGGCCCGACGCGCGGCCGGGTCCGCAGCGGCGCGGGCTCCGCGGCGGAGCGGGCGGCGGCCGGGCCGGGACGGCGCCGCACGGCGCGGCGTCGAGGCGACGCGCGACTCGCGAGGGCCGGGCGGCGCGCGGCTCGCGTCGGGGATCCGCCCGCCCACGTCGACCTCCGCCCCTCGGGCGGCGCGAGATGGCGCGGCGAGGCACGCGGACGGCGGCGGCCCGAGGTGCGGCCGGCGGAGTCGGACCGAGGCGCGGCCGGCGGCGGCGGCCCGAGGCTCCGCAGCGGCGCGCGGCCGGCCGCTCGTGGCTCGACCGCAAGGCGCCGCCCGTTCACGCACCCTTGGCCATCGCTCCGCGCGTCGCCGTCGACGAGCTTTGTCGCCGGAGCTCATTTTGGCGGCGGCAACTTCCGGTAGGGATGAAAAAAAGGAGGACTCGGCGCCGGGGTGCTCCATGTGTGGGCGGCGGCGGCAGCTGGCCGAGCCAGCCAAACTCCGGCGACTATTCCGGCCATATCCATGGGAAAAAGAAGACATGGGAGAGAGAAGATGTGGGGTCGGGCGAATAAAAACGGACGTCCGGAGCTGTCCCGAGCGAGCCGGACGGACGCAAAGTCCGCCCAGCATTTGCGTGAGATTTGGGTCGCCCGGACTTTATTGCCGTCCGTTTTGCATTTGCGTCCGCGCGTTGGGACGTGTTTTTACCCAAACGGACAAAAGTGGTATCCGTTTTTGGGTTTAGGTCTCCGCGTTGGAGATGCCCTAAGGAGTCCGGGTACATAACCATTCTCCATGCTTGTTTCCCCAACAGAGCAATATTAAAAGCCTCCAAATCCCTAAAACCCATGCCACCTTGAGATTTTGGGACTGAAAGTTTTTGCCAAGACAACCAGTGCATCGATCGCTTGTCCAGATTACCACTCCACCAGAACTTAGCCCAAACTGAAGTGATTGTTTTGCAAGTTCCTTTTGAGAGCTGAAAAGTGTGATGCCATTATTGAGCGGTTATCAATCGTGTGGCGGCGCACGCACGGCGAGTCCAGCCACTGCTGACTGCTGACGACGGTCTTCCTCGTCGTCGCTCTCCCCCGCCCCGCCCGCCTGTCCCCCGACGCCGACGCCGACGCGCGCGCGCTTTCACCCTCTCCTCTCCTCGTCCCGGTCGCCCTCCCTCCACAAGGGCCAAGGGAAGCAAGAAAGGTACCGCACTTACCCCGCTCTGTGCTTATCCTTCTTCCCGCCCCGCCCCGTCTCTCTCGCCGCCATGTCGTCGGACCACTTCTCGCTCCGGAGCTCCGTCGGCAGCCGCGACTCCGCGCCTCCCTCCCACCACCACCACCACCAGCACCAGCAGTACGTCACGCCGTACCCGCGCCCGCACGGCAACCCCGACCCGCTCGCCTCCGTCTGGATCCGCCGCCTCCACCTCGCCCCCAACCCGCCGCCACCGCCGCCGCCCCACTCCGGCTTCGCGCCCCCGCCGCCCCACTCCAGCTTCGCGCCGCCACCGCCGCTACACGAGCACGACGCAGTCTCCAACCGGAGCGCCGGGTTCGGCCCCTTCCGCTGGAGCCCGCGCCCGCAGCGCGACGCGCCGGCCGGCGCCTGGGACGCCGCACCCGCGCCGCCCCCCGCCCCGCCGATGACGTCGCCGTTCTTCCGCTCCCAGCCACCGCCGCTGCCGGCGGTCGGGGAGTTCGCGCCAGTCAGGACCGCGATCGGGTTCGGCGGCGCCAGCGCCGGCGGGTTCCCAGGCCTGTCGTCGCGGGCGACGGTCGACGTCTACCCCCACTCGTCCTGGCTAACCACACCAGCTGCAGGTATCCAACATGTACTGTGTATATTCCGGATTTCCGTTGCACGTTTACAGGCTCTGCTAGAAAATTTGCCGTACCATTTTGCTCTTTACTGGTTCAAAACTGAAACGGGACCATTTTGAATGGAAAATTGAACATGATCCGGGTCGGCTTGTCGGCAGCTGATTCTGAAACTGCTTCTAGTAAACTGCAGGATGATATTAATTAAGGGGCCGAATTTCGCATGTAGCTGTCCAAATATTACTGTAATCAACTTCAAAAATACTATATTGTACTCGCTCAGATCCATAATAAGTGTCGGGGTTTTAGTTCAAATTAGCTCAAATTTGGACTAAACCTCCGACCACTTATTATGAGGGAGTACATAGTTCAGAGTAGTGCCATGAGCCCTTGGCTACGCCTACCTGCTTAATTAAGCCATCTGTTTAATTGATATACCTTGTCATTTTCTCTTCACAACCAACTTCCTTATTCACTCACGGCCTCAGAATTTGGAAAATTTATGATATTTGCATTTTTATGAAAATAAATAATCGATGCATGGAAATCCTGCGAAAGTCAGTGTTCTTACACAGTGAAGTGATATGTGTTTCTGCATTGGGGTGTGACTAATTTATGCTTCTCATATCCAATTCTTTTTTGTCTTTTACTAAGAATAGCAGTTCCAAGAAATCCCCAGGATCCATGAAGAAACTATTATTTATGGATAGCTCTTTGTTTGGTATAGTACATAGAATGTCGTGTTTATTAATGTATAGATAGATAGATAGATGTAGACTCCATGTACACAATAGTATTTTAGGCCTAACAGCTTCCAAGAAACGCACACCCCAATAAATTGCACATGCTTCACCGTTATCCATTTGGGGGCAACCACACATACTGTTAGTTTTTCACTGAGACCTGTGATGATGAAATTTCTCTTTATGTAGGTTCAGCTTATCCTAACCATGCAGTGGACATGGTTCCCATGAGAAATTCACATGTAAGATTTTTTTTTTTGATATATTTGTCTCATTACATGGGTTATGGGTAATGGGCGTTGGTTCTTCTACTGGTTTTAGAGGAATTCTCATGACGATTCCTATCAGGGGAAATTACTTTTTAAAGAAAATGCACACATTTCAGCCCTCAGTGATGGACAAAGTCCACTTTTCAACCCTCAGTTTTATAACCTTGACTTGCAATGAAGAACTATGGAAACTATGCACTTTACAACTTCAATCCAAACTGGGGTAGTTTTCATCCATGTGAATGTCAACTTGGCACCAAATCTGAGTTTGCTCCTAGCTTTCAGGTCTTATTTTCTACCATCCTCACATGCCTGTTGACTTCACTCCACCTCAGAGCCACTGAAAACAGCATCTGAGCATCCCCATCTCCTCCTCTCACCGTGCTGGCCCCGTTACTGATCCGTTTGATGATATGCATCTCCATCTGCTATTTATGATATCGCAACGTCTTTAAAATAGGAATATTCATGTAAGTACTCAACGCAAGTAAACTCTATTTCGACCAAATAGCAAGCTTGCGACTACATCTGACATCATGTGAGCCAAAAAAACACGCTTGAAACCAACCGAGGGTGAAAAGTGTCTGTTTTGCTGGTTTGAGGTACTGAATCCTACGATTGCGGAGTTCAGGATTGAAAATCGTACTTTAGTTAGGGTTCAGGCAGTCAGGCTTGAATTAAGCTTTTGAAGTAGCATTATTTTTTTTGCACGAAAACGTTTCTAGTACAAGGTAAATTATGTAGCATATCAGTCCTGGCCCCTCCCAGTTCTTAACCACATCTTGCATATCGCTTATTAGCAATCAGTTTGTGTATATTTGAGTGGCTTTGCGTGTAATGGCACATAAAACTTAGCTAGCAATTCTACAGAATTTTCCACTTCATCGATGTTCCATATGTTAAATCAAGCATCTACTTCGTTAACTGCAGTACTATGCACTGTTACTTTTAGCTGGAGGAATGGTAAGTTATGTAACTACTAATAATGATGTAATAATTGCAAGATCTGCTTATCAACTTTGTTCTGCTCCTGGATCACATGGCTTCATCATTAATTACATAGAAATTCAAAGGGAGTTTATCAGAAACATGATCAGTGAATTTCAGCAACTGTACTCCTGAGGATGAGTAGCTGATAAATGCCCAGGACTGAATTCTATCTGTTGACATGGCACCGATATCCGCTACTAAGAATCTGACCCTCAATTTCTTGCAGGATCTCCATGTTAGACAACACGGCATGATCCCACGATATATTCCAAGGCCTGCTCCTAGTTCTAGCAGCCAGAACGAAGAACCTTTCTCCTATTGGAACATGGGGAGGTTTCAGAGAAGTACCACAACCTCGTCGATATCACAGGTTGCTGCCATGCCTGATAATTTTGTGAAGAAGAGGAGTGCTGACACGAACGGTTTCCTCCCCTGAAATTCAGAAAGCTGAGCAGGGCTGGATAAAACCACACATTGGCGCCACGGGTTTTCCTTCGCTCGGGGGAGAAGCATATACAGGCAGTTGTTGCCACGTTATGGCAAGAAGATGTCAGGATTTGGTGGCTATCATGTAAAGTAATTTTGCTCCAAAAACCTTACATGGTATGCGTTTGGTGTGGGATCTCAGTGGTAGTTACCACTGGTGTACCAATAAAAAAAGGTGGTGTAGTGTGCTGCATATCTTGCGTTGCTCGTGTACCTCAAAATAATGTTTTGCATTTTGATGAGATAAATGAATAATCACGTCTTCACAGTCGTTCATGGTCGGTCTGTTGTTTCTGTCCTATGGAATGCTACCAGTTATTGTGACGTGTACTAATTTCAGTAAGATTTCGTGGATAAATTCTCACAACATGCTCTTCATGAACTGTTTTTGAAAAGCTAATGCAATTGCAGAGAGCCTAAGCGCGCCCATAATATATTCCAGGTGAGTATAGTGGAACTCATATTTCCTCCGCCGGGCCATATGTCTGAGCTGTCCAGCCGTTTCTAGTCATCACTTTTTTTAAAGAAAGCGCAAAGGACCTTCGCATTTCATTTCATTGAAAAGATAGTTTTGTTTGCAACCTCCCATGGTTTAGTTCATACATGGCGGCACTACTCGTAGCCCTTGGGCACCAGCTTTTGCCCATGAGCTGACCTCTTTGATCTTTGAAAGCAGGAATGGAATTGACGGCTGAGCGCCCTCAAAGACGCAAGAGTTCCTGTGCTTCCAGATATTGTTCTCTGAAAAGATGCATACATTTTTTGTGTGGCTTGTTGTCATAGAAATAAGAAAATTAAACCACCTACAAATATAGCTCATATCGACTGGCATTACCACCACATGTTTAGAAACATTGCATTAACCAGTTCACAAGGATCATCAAGCTCACCATTCTTTTCATGAGAATAAGATGATCAAAGAAATGCTACAGTGGACTAGTCAAGACAGCACACCAGATGTGGGGGGGGGGGGGGGTTGGGAGGGAGGAAGCTACATACAGTAGAAAATACCAAACAAATCTAATAACACGAGCGACGAACATGTACTATAACTGTACTACCAGCAGGAACACTTCCTTTCGTAGTCCCGTCAAAGTGATTCCAAATGCTCATCAGGGAAGAATGCTTCTCTAGCTACTGTCTATTGACTGATCTTGCACCCGCGGACAAAGGAATGCTCGTAATTGATGTACTTTGTCCAGTAAGGCCGGTACTTTGTCATCGCAATCTCTAGCCAGGGTTTCATGTTTCCATTGTAGTGGATGACAGCGGCGCTGTCGATTTCTGAGTGCTCAACGGTTGGGTTGTATCCTAATCCAAGCACATGCCATGATTTGTCCAGAGGGTGCGTCAGCTTGTAGAAAGTCATAAGACCTGGTGGAAGTGTCCCCAGTTTCCACAGCAGCCTGTTTTCATTCTGTAAAAAAGTGTAATGAAAAACAGTGTGAAGACAGGGTTTTGGTGGAAGTATTTACTCTACAAAGCTGAGTAAGAAATGTGTGATTTAATTTCTAGTTACAGAACCCAACACAATGGTGCAGATCCTACATTTGCTGAGAAATTATCATGAGGCACTGCAGAAGCTGGAAAATGGGACCTCATTGCCAGATAACCTTTTTACCAAGGAATCTATCCACACCACCATGTCACTCTGATATGATCTATGCAATCATGCTCATGGAATATTTACAGTATTCCTTCATGTATAAGATGAAGGCTATATGCATGGCAGTGGAGAAAACATTTGAAAGACTGAACCACCAGATACCATATGGACAAGATGGTACTGCAAGAACATAAGACAGCAAATACAGTATGCTAGGAAAAAGTGGGCACAGTTAAACTGATATAAACATTATTTTAGTTGTTTCCAACTCACCATGGTCTGCCATCTATGGTAAATCCCAGTAATGTCCTTCTTCTTCCATTCTTCCAGATCAAACATATTCATTCCATAAGCCCAACCACACGCATTTGGATCAAAATTCTGGGCAATATTTGGGTTTGAAAAATTGAGGTACTTGTCGAAACGGTGGAAACTCTCCCCACATGTTTCCACAGCACCATTAACATTCCCATTAAGATCAACCTCCCAAAGTCCAGTCAAATCTTTCTGGACCACAATGTCATCATCAAGGAAAAGGATCTTATTCAACTTAGGATAGACTTGTGGGAGGTAAAATCTCAAATGATTGAGCATGGACAGATATTTTGGGTTTCGGTACTTCAGATTAGAAGAACCAGCAGAGAGAGTTTTTTGACGATCCGCCTTGAAGTAGTACTCTTTCATGGCTGCGGACTCAAGCTGCTTCAAAACAGGGCAGTACGAAGAGTTTAACCACTTGAAGTCATCCACATTCTCAACATGGATTGCGGCATCCCCAGGTGGATTCAACAGAAACCACATGTTCATTGCCCCAAAGTTCAGTTTGTCAGTAACAAGATGGAACACATGTTTCTCAGGCTCCTGCAGTTTTAAACAAGAAGATTAGGAGTTGCTACCGAACTGGGTCATACATCGTAACCAAGAAACCAAATTCCAAGACGCAGTCAAGATTGCACTAACCTTTGCATTCATGATGGTTGAGTTGACCACAACTGATGCTGCCAGAACATTGTCCGAAAAAAGAGCATAGTGATAAAGATCAGGATCTTCCAGATTCTCACTCTTGGGGAACTTTCTTTTCTCTGGAGAGAGAAGGTAATAGTCTATCGTTAAGCGCATGGACAAGCAATGGATGCCATTTGGGATTGTCTTTGCTGCCAACTGGCTGAGGAAGGTGCTCTGCTTCTTCAAGCTCCGGACCTGCTCATCAGCTGATTGAAGCATTGCTCTTAAACGCTGGGTAATTTGCTTGCAGTCATACAACTGGTCTCTTGCTTTTGATAAAACTTGACCCATTGCTTTTGCTCTCTCAGAAGCACTTCAAATTAAACAAGAGAGAAATGAGCCATGCAGGAAAAATTTGCCGATAAAAACAGTTTGAGCCAACAGTTACCTTCTGGGAAGTTCAGCATCAGCGGTAGCTTCCCCAAGGGAGCGCTGGCTTTCCTTGATCCTGGAGAGCAGCTCCTGATAAAGATCGAGCTTATCCCTGGACTTGGCAAGCACAGTGTATATTCTGGCCATGATCATTTGATCCCGCATCAGACGGACATTCGAATCTGCCTTGTCGTTTTCATTTTCACGCCTCCATAAGCTATATTTTCCCAGCACAGCAGAATCAACGGCTTTTGAACGCTCAATACCTGCATTCTCAAGTTTAACTAGGGCTTCATCATCCTGCTGCACTACTTCCATTTTCTTTCTTACACCAGTTCTCTCCCTCAATTTCTGCACATGGAAATGTGAAAAGTGAACAGGGGGCACAGATATAAGATTTCATTTCAAAAAGAGCTGTCATGGAAGAAAGAAGCTACATAGAAAGGGTGATTAACCACATCTGGAAATTGTTAAATAAGCAAACAGTGATTGTCCTGCTTAAAATTGCAGTGAAGAGAAAAATGTTACCCTGCGAGTTGCGTCTGCTGGCCTGCTCAGTAGCTGAAAGCCATCTGCATTAACAAATAAAATAAAACGCCCCTTGTTAAATGAGCTTCTGTTAGAAGACATTGAACAAAACAATTTTCATCATTACTCACCCTCTTGATGCAAGGAGAAATTGTGCAGTTTGAAGTTGGGTTGCCTACTCCAGTCCTACCATTGCAGGAATCCATCAGTATATAAGCAAACATACATTTCAGTAACACCAAGGAAATAGTAGCAGGGCAGGGTAGTACTGTGCTAACCAATTCGCCAGAATAAATTGGGTCCTCTGGAGCTGCACAAAGTAGAAGCAATTACATCAGCATGACCCAAGGAAGTGTGCTCTAGAACAAACGGAAGAGGAAACTGCAATGTGGGTCAATAAACTTTTTCTTCAAGTGTGCCAAGTAGGCCACCATTGTCCTAGTTCGCGCATCTCCGAACTGGATAAGTGCCTCACTGGTTCCAGATCGCTATCATGCCACATCAACACCGCAGCCACAGTACTTCACACTTGAATCTGAACATACTCCATCTGTCTACAAATATACGTGTGCAGATCATGCTCTCCAGGATCAACAAAAAGGTGGAGCATCTGGACTGCGAGCAGATCAACACGGCCGCGACGCCTACAATTCTAACCCAACTACGGAATTACCCTAGACGACAAGCGGTTCAAAAGCAGTTGCGATGCGACGCGAGGCTAACTGGCAGTGATAGCGTGAACGCTGCCTTTCCGCATCAAACCTCCACTACACCCGCAACTGCAGATCTCAATCTGCGATCTACAGAAACGAGTTTCGAGACAGGGGAAGGGAGAAGAGAAGAACTCCTCACCTCCGGCGGCGGCGGCGGCGGCGGCGGCGGCGGCGAGGAGGAGAAGGAAGGAGAGCGCCGCCAGGGAGACCGCGCGGGCCATTTGCCCGGCCCGATCCGCGGGAGCAGGCAGCCGGGAGGAAGATCACTCTCCGCTCCTAATGGTGGCGGTGAATCATATCTCGTGTGGAAAAAGGGGGAGTGTTCTTTCGGGTGATGCGGTGGAAGAGGACGGTGCGGAACGAACAAAGACGTCGTGTGGGCCCATGGGAGAAGCGGAAAACGGGCGAGATGAAAGCGTGACGGGCCGGCGTGTCGGTCTCTCTCTCGGGCCTTTAAACGATAACTTGGCCGGGACTTAGGGCATCTCCAATCGACCCAAAACAGACCTGTTGTGCCGTTCGTTTCAGGTTGTTTGGGTGTCTGAACGGACGCGGGAACGGAGCTCCGCGTCCGCGCGTCCGTTTGGGCGCACGGTGCGTCCAACGTGGTAGATTTGGGTCGCATCGCCGTATGGTAGCTTTTTGCTTATAAATTCACTATAAAACACCAAATAAGTTATAGAAAATATATAAAATAATTTAAATGCTCAAAATTTATTACACAGTACATTGTCCACGTAATCAATGATAAAGTATTATTCAAATAAAATGTAAAAACGATACAAATGCTTTAGGCTTCGGGATTTCCTTCATCATTGTTGTTTGCAGCATTGTTGCCTACATGCTGCCACATGTGCTCGACCAAATCAGCCTGCAGCTGGTTGTGTACATCTAGATCTCGAATTTCATGGTGCGCATGAAGAATGTCCTGGAATGATGCCGGACCACCTTGAGGAGTAACCAACTCTCCCTGGCCTTCCCACTCATTATCAAAGAGTGAACCATCCCGCTCTACCTCAACAATCATGTTATGCATGATTACACAAGCGGTCATCACCTCCCACAGAGTTTGCACATCCCGAGGCTCGCGCGGGTGTCTGACGATAGCCCAACGAGTTTGGAGGATGCGAAACGCCCACTCGACATCTTTCCGGGCTGCCTCCTGCGCTTTGGCAAACCTTGCCTCCTGCTCTGAGTTGGGTTTTCGAATTGTCTTCAGGAGTGTAGCCAAGGTGGATAGATACCATCAGCAAGGTAGTACCCCTTGGTGTAGTGGTGGCCATTGATCTCAAAATCCACATCAGGGGACTGACTGTACGCTAGCCTATCAAACACCGGAGAGCGCCGCAACGACATTGATATCATTGTGCGAGCCAGCCATTCCGAAGAATGAGTGCCAAATCCATGTGTCATTTGAAGCAACAGCTTCAAGAATGACTGTGCACCCCTCAGAATGGCCGTTGTATTCCCCTGCCAACCAAAGGGGCAGTTCTTCCACTCCCAGTGCATGCAGTCTATGCTGCCAAGCATCCCAGGAAATCCCCTAGAAGCGTTGATTGACAATAGACGAGCTGTGTCCTGTGCATTAGGTTGCCGGATGTAATGTTCTCCGAACGAACCGATCACTACTCTGCAGAACATGTACATCGCTTCCAAGCCGGTAGACTCACTCATGCGCGTGTACTCATCTACGAAATCACCGGAACGCCATATGCTAGCATCCTAATCGCTGCCGTGCATTTCTGGTACGAAGAGAGGCCTACCTTGCCAATTGCATCCACTTTCGCGCAGAAGTAGTCGTCGTAGAGCTTGACGCCATCCATTATCCGGCGGAACAACGGTCTGGACATCCGAATACGACGGTGAAACAACGCCGGCGGGAACAATGGCTTGGGTTGGAAGTAGTCGTTGAAGAGCTGGTCGTGACCGCGTTCTCTTTTGCGGTCCAAGGCGGCCGCGCGCCCCGGCAAGGACCCCTGGTACACGGGGATCTACGAGACAATGTGCTCGTGGATGATCAGCGCAGCCTCCGTGAAAAATTCGTCGTCCGAATCCTCGTCTGACGACGTGTCGATGAAGTTTTTGAAGAAGTAGTCGTCGTCGCTATCCACCATGATCTACAGATGAAAAGGGACAGATTTTAGATCGCCCATTTCATCGAACACCTCGCAGGCGGAGGCCATCCAATGCGTCCGTAGGGACCTGCAGGCCATGGTCGTCTCGGCCGACTTGCTGTCTGGAAACACGGTGCACGATAGCTCACCTAGCTCACCTCCGGCGGCAACGGCACAGCTGCGAAGGGCGGGAGGTCTCGCGACGGTGAGAGGACAACAACGACGGCGACGGTGTCCTCCGACTCTGCTACGACGCGGCGAAAGCAGCGCGGGGACACGACCTATGCTTCCGTCCGCTTGTCGGCGTCTCGACGACGGTGGCCGGCGTCGACGCCGCTCCCAAATCGCCGGTCCTTGGGTGGCGGCGGAGCGGCGGGAGATGTGTGCGAGGGGTTTGTGTTTTGGGAGACAGACAGGCGGGTCAGGGGCGAACAAGGGGAGGACGCGAGCGACCAGCCTTCGGCGTCCGCGGCCACGCAAACTCGTCCTAGATTTGTGCCGGGTTTGGGTCGTCCCGGACGCCGCGGCCATCCGTTTTAGGGATGGGTCCGCGCGCTGGCCCTCGTTTTTGTCCGGTTGGACCCATCCGGATGCGCGGGCGCGGGATGGGTCGCTCGGTTGGAGATGCCCTTACATCCCCAAACCGTCTCCAAACCGTGCCGGATCGAGCGTTTGGGGATGTGTTTTGTTCGTGCCGTGTTTGAGGGACGTCGCTCCCCAGTCGCATCCCCAAACACCGCTCCCAAACATTAAAAATAATTTAAATAGATAGAAGAAAACTCTTTACTAATATTCAAATCGGTTCAACATAAACAAATTACATATAAAACTTCGAAAAAAATAATTAAATTACATATAAATTATTTTAAACTACTACTACTACTTCTTCTTCTTCTTCGATGATGGCCCCGCCTCGTCGTCGTCATCATGGTGGCGCTTCCTGCTCGTCACCTCTTCCGAAGAGGCAGTGTCGGTCGACGCGTCGGAGGAACTAGTGTCCTCCTCGTCATCGCTGGTGCTCGCCGGCTGCGCCTTGGCCTTGGCCTTCGGTTTCGCGTCCGCCTCCGCCTTCGCACGGGCCGCCGCCGCCTCCTCCTCTGACCCTTCCTCCTTCGCGTCCTCCTCCACGCCCAGCCATTCCTCGGCGCTGTCAACTGGCGGCGGGGAATCATTGCCGCTGTTGGGCGTCCGGGTTCTGTCCCACCAATGGCGCCATCTAGCAGACTTGCCCTCGCTGGAGGTGTCAGATGGAAGCTGGGAGATGTAGCTCATTGTCACTGGAGGTGTCAGATGGAAGCTTGGATGAATTGAAGATCCGAAAGCGCCTACGTACGGGTCTTATTGAGCGCGGATGAACGGTGGCGCAGAAGTCGAAGAGAACGGCGGTTGCTCTTCCGAGGAGTCCGTGCTCCATTCCGGCGGTTGGCGTGTCGGTCGACGCGGTTGCCAATCCGACGGTTCCGCTTCCCGGCAACTGCACCGTCGCTACGTAGGGGGCGGTTGAGCATCCGAGCTGCTGACGCATCGGGCCCGCGCCTCCTCGCCTCTCATTTCGTTGTGTCCGGCGTGCCCGGAGCGTCCTCTGTGTAGCGGGGACGGGCTCGGGACGCCGGACACCGTATTGGGTGGCGCCGGATAAAAAGGGCCTTTGGGGCGCGCGGGTGTGAACATTTTTTTGTCCGGCGCGCCCCAAATATCTTTGGGGGACGGTTTGGGAGACGCGACTGGAGATGCTCTTAGGCAACTTCAGTTCCGTTTCTCCGGCGGCTTTCTCCCAGAAACCCGAATAAAATTTATTTTGCTTTATAATCTAGTTTGATCTAAACTTGAGTGTAAACCAAAACAAATGTGAAATTTGGATTTCTGGAAGAAACTGCTAAGAAGAAGCTTTCCTCATAAGCCGCCGAAGAAGCTGAAAAGAAGTGAATCTAACATGTGTGGACCATGGAGTGTAAAGCGCTTACATTTCCTTTCCTCTCTCTCAATTTGTGTTTTCCGTTGCTTTCCAAAAATACTCCTGGCTTACGAATTAACATGAGTCAAATTACTTTAAGTTTGTTCAAGTTTAAATTATACCTGCATTTACAACAAAAACTTAGTTTTATTAGATTTATCATATTGGTCCCTCTAGGCTCTAGGGCTTAGTCGTTGGTTTTGTTTTGGTGAATGGGGCTTGGGCTTTTACGTCAGATCTGAGCTGAGTTGTCTCGTATCGGGCCATTTTATGTTTTTGTTTAGTTTGTTAGGCCTTCTGGCCCCTAGGCCTTTGTTAGCTATTTGTGCACTGTCTGAAGAGTGAAGACGCCTGTTGGGTAGTGGGTATGCTTATGATATTTCTTTATTCATCATTCACGTGTATATGCAACTTGCAACTTAGTACGTATTGTATTGTGATACAAATTTAACGATTTCTTCTCTCCTCAGTTGTAAAATCATGCTTAGTTCGAAATTTCTTAGTCTGGCTATGTCATTCAATGTTACTAGTAGTTACAACCAATATTCAATTCACTAGAAAGCACGAATCACGGGCCAGTTCAAAGGTCCGTGATATACTTTTACTTTCACCCCATTTTTGCAACAACAAAATCTCAATTGCAGCTTTACTTGTAACTGAAAAATATCAGCGACTGAAAAATTGTTTTTGCAACTCTTCGCACTTGCAACATGAAAAATCGCAACTACAACCCCACTTACACCTGACAAACCACAATTGTGACCTCACTTGTAACAAATAGGTAGCACTTACAGCCTCACTTGAAACTAATAAGTAGAAGTCTCACTTGCAACTAAAAAGTCGTACTTGCAAACCCTATTGCAACTAAAAAATTATAGTTGGAATCTCACATGCAGCTAAAAAGTCTCACTTGCAACTAAAATTCGCAAAAAAAAAAGTCTCACTTGCAACGCTACCTGTAATTGAAAAATCTGAGATGCAGTCTCATTTGCAGCTAAAAAAATCTCAGTTGAAACCACTGTCAACTACATAAATTTAGTTGCAGCCCCTCTTGCAACTAAAAAGTTTTTAGTTGCAACTTGCGACTGAAAAATCGCAGTTGTAAGTAGGACACATAAATTGCGACGCAAATTGACGATTATATAGTCAAAGTAGCTCTAACTTAATTATCGGTGTGAGAATTTACAAAACTATACAAATTTAACCAATACTAATAATATCAATTTGGTGTTGCAAAAAAGGGAAAAAAAGGCTCGGAGAAGAATGAAACGTAAACCCAAGGAAAAAATATAATAAAATAGCAAGGAATGTTTTAAAAAGGATGGGCCAAAAAACAGTAACATGTGCAACCAAAAGGTCAACGCACGGGCAAAAGTGATCTGATATGTTGCACAAAAAAATAGAAGGGTCCACGCATGTTTCTAACGGTCCAAGTTGTTTTATTAGAAGAATGAAAGAAACTAAAGCCTACACAACCAACGGACAACCTGCTGCAGTACCTTACATGAAAAATAGCGTTAAAGAGACAATACAATAAATTCAGCATGAACCTTAACACTCAAATCTAACGATTTAGGAATGGAGTGAGCACAAACTTAGTTCCCGACTAGCTGAGAACTAGCAAACCCTTTATCATATAGCACTTTTTTACTATATTGATTTGATCTTGTAGATTGTAATGATCTTTCCCACTTATAAAAGTTTCAGTTGCTGGTCGTCCGTTCACTCCACCTCCTCACAGAACCTGACTGGTGGGATCATGTTAACCCACGCAGTCAAGCGATCTCTCCCGAAACCTCTCCCCGTTGCTAGCTTGTACTGTTTCTGTACGCTGCCTCATCTAACACTCAGTTGCTAACTCACTTTCATGGCGGCGCGCACCACGAATGTAGGATGTAGCCATTTTTTTCATCGCGGTCTTCCTACTCTGCTGCTAGCAATGTATGCACCGTCTCGTCCGAAGGAGAGGTGGAGGGAACATCGCTAGCTTGTTTGCTGCTGCCGATCGGGAGGGACAAGTGTGGGCTCCGCTGTAGCCTGAGCGCGCCAGATCCGGTCGATCAGTTCGCTGCCGTCGTGCCGTTTGGTTGCCATCGTACATTGTGTTGGAAGGGGTACCACGGCCGTCTTTAGTAATACCGTCGTGGCGTCGTGCTCTACTGCTTGAGAGCATCTCCAGCCATGTCCCCGGGAAGGCCTCCAGGACCTTTTTTTTTTTCATTCGGATGGACGAAAACGGCCCAGTCACGCCCCTAGCTTCTCGTTTTCGTCCGGATTTAGGCCTAAATCCGTCCAGACTCCCCAGGTCATCCTCGGTTTCCCGAGGTGCTGCCGTGCTCTGGCCCGCGTGCCAGTGAAGATTCCGTGCTCTGGCCCGCAAATTCCCGGGAACAGTTGGAAAATCGTTGCTCCCCATGCCAAAAATAGATCCAATCCGGATGTGCCCCGGTGGCCTTCAACGGCTAGAGATGCTGTGACAAGGTCCAGGCGTGGGTGGCCAGTGGTAGTATACATGGGGATGCATTGGGGGCAAAAGAAAGAAATGGAGAGAAGCATGGTCTAGGCTGAGGCGCTGCCGCAACCACATACGAGCTTTGGGCTTCCAAAACTTGTCTGCATCCCTCGCAATGAAGGACATCAGATCGTGGATTAGCTCGTTGGACTTGTGAATCAATCTATTGAAATGCAAGAAGGATACGGGGCTCGTAGCTTTCGGATAAGAGAAAGTTTTCTTTTTACAGAAATAAATGATTTGTTCTTTTTCCCTTTCATTGACGATGTATTATACACATACTAAACCGTATCCGTATGCTACTCCAGTCACTAAGTCACCAACCAAATCAGAATTTAAATGAGTTTGATAATCGTGACACACGTCTAAAATATAATTAACACGCATGTC
The DNA here is from genome assembly GCF_022539505.1 of Lolium rigidum. Classification (NCBI taxonomy): domain Eukaryota; kingdom Viridiplantae; phylum Streptophyta; class Magnoliopsida; order Poales; family Poaceae; genus Lolium; species Lolium rigidum. Next base: position 366,531,506 of record NC_061510.1, read on the forward strand.
TGCTGGCGTGTAGTCGACACGTCCGTTGGGAACCCCAAGAGGAAGGTGTGATGCGCACAGCAGTAAGTTTTCCCTCAGTAAGAAACCAAGGTTATCGAACCAGTAGGAGTCAAGGAACACGTGAAGGATGTTGGTGGCGGAGTGTAGTGCAGCGCAACACCAGGGATTCCGGCGCCAACGTGGAACCTGCACAACACAATTACAATACTTTGCCCCAACTTAACAGTGAGGTTGTCAATCTCACCGGCTTGCTGTAAACAAAGGATTAAATGTATAGTATGGAAGATGATGTTTGTTTGCGAAGAACAGTAAAGAACAGAGTTTGCAGTAGATTGTATTTCAGATGTAAAGAATGGACCGGGGTCCACAGTTCACTAGTGGTGTCTCTCCCATAAGATAAATGGCATGTTGGGTGAATAAATTACAGTTGGGAAATTGACAAAAAAAGAAGGCATAACAATGCACATACATATATCACGATGACTACTATGAGATTTAATCAGGGCATTACGACAAAGTACATAGACCGCTATCCAGCATGATCTATGCCTAAAAAGTCCACCTTCAGGTTATCATCCGAACCCCTTTGATACGTCCCAAACGTATCTATAATTTCTTATGTTCCATGCTACTTTTATGATGATACTCACATGTTTTATACACATTATATGTCATTATTATGCATTTTCCGGCACTAACCTATTGACGAGATGCCGAAGAGCCGATTCTTTGTTTTCGCTGTTTTTGGTTTCGAAATCCTAGTAAGGAAATATTCTCGGAATTGGACGAAATCAACGCCCAGGGGCCTATTTTCCACGAAGCTTCCAGAAGACCGGAGGACTTACGAAGTGGGGCCACGAGGTGGCCAGACACTAGGGCGGCGCGGCCTGTTGTGTGGGGCCCCCGTGGCGCCTCTTGACCTGCCCTTCCGCCTACTTAAAGTCTTCGTCGCGAAACCCCCAGTACCGAGAGCCACGATACGGAAAACCTTACAGAGACGCCGCCGCCGCCAATCCCATCTCGGGGGATTCGGGAGATCGCCTCCGGCACCCTGCCGGAGAGGGGAATCATCTCCCGGAGGTCTCTTCATCGCCATGATCGCCTCCGGATCGATGTGTGAGTAGTTCACCCCTGGACTATGGGTCCATAGCGGTAGCTAGATGGTCGTCTTCTCCCCATTGTGCTATCATGTTAGATCTTGTGAGCTGCCTATCATGATCAAGATCATCTATTTGTAATCCTTCATGTTGTGTTTGTTGGGATCCGATGAATATTGAATACTATGTCAAGTTGATTATCAATCTATCATATATGTTATTTATGTTCTTGCATGCTCTCCGTTGCTAGTAGAGGCTCTGGCCAAGTTGATACTTGTGACTCCAAGAGGGAGTATTTATGCTCGATAGTGGGTTCATGCCTCCATTAAATGCGGGACGATGATGAGAAAGTTCTAAGGTTGTGGATGTGCTTGTTGCCACTAGGGATAAAACATCGATGCTTTGTCTAAGGATATTTGTGTTGATTACATTACGCACCATACTTAATGCAATTGTCTCGTTGTTTACAACTTAATACTTGGAGGAGGTTCGGATGATAACTTCGAAGGTGGACTTTTTAGGCATAGATGCATGCTTGGATAGCGGTCTTTGTACTTTGTCGTAATGCCCCGATTAAATCTCATAGTACTCATCATGATATATGTATGTGCATTGTTATGCCTTCTTTATTTGTCAATTGCCCAACCGTAATTTGTTCACCCAACATCTGCTATCTTATGGGAGAGACACCGCTAGTGAACTGTGGACCCCGGTCCTATTCTTTACATCTGAAATACAATTTGCTGCAATTGTTCTTTACTGTTCTTCGCAAACAACCATCATCATCCACACTATACATCTAATCCTTTGTTTACAGCAAGCCGGTGAGATTGATGATAACCCACAAGTATAGGGGATCGCAGCAGTCTTCGCGGGTAGTAAAACTCAATTTATTGATTCGACACAAGGGGAGACAAAGAATACTTGAAAGCCTTAACAGTGGAGTTGTCAATTCAGCTGCACCTGGAAACGGACTTGCTCGCAAGAGTTTATCAGTAGTAACAGTTTTATAGCAGTAGCAGTAGTGAAATAACAGCAGCAGAGTAACAGAGACAGCGGTAGTGATTATAGTAAACAGCAGGATTAAAATACTGTAGGCACGGGGACGGATAACGGGCGTTGCATGGATGAGAGAAACTCATGTAACAATCAAGCAGGGCATTTGCAGATAATAATAAAACGGTGTCCAAGTACAAAGCAATCAATAGGCATGTGTTCCAATTATAGTCGTACGTGCTCGCAATGAGAAACTTGCACAACATCTTTTGTCCTACCAGCCGGTGGCTGCCGGGCCTCAAGGGAATCTACTGGATATTAAGGTACTCCTTTTAATAGAGTACCGGAGCAAAGCATTAACACTCCGTGAACACATGTGATCCTCACATCACTACCATCCCCTCCGGTTGTCCCGATTTCTGTCACTTCGGGGCCATTGGTTCCGGACGGCGACATGTGTATACAACTTGCGGGTAAGACCATAAACAATGAATATCATGATGAAATAATAACATGTTCAGATCTGAGATCATGGCACTCGGGCCCTAGTGACAAGCATTAAGCATAACAAGTTGCAACAATATCATCAAAGTACCAATTACGGACACTAGGCACTATGCCCTACAATCTTACACTATTACATGACCAATCTCATCCAATCCCTACCATCCCCTTCAGCCTACGGCGGGGAATTACTCACACATGGATGGGGGAAACATGGCTGGTCGATGAAGAGGCGTCGGTGGTGATGGTGGCGATGATCTCCTCCAATTCCCCGTCCCGGCGGAGTGCCGAACGGAGACTTCGGCTCCCGAGACGGAGTTTCGCGATGTGGCGGCGTTCTGGAGGGTTTCTGGCGACTTCGACTTCTCCCCGTGCGTTTTTAGGTCGAAGGCAATAAGTAGTCCGAAAGAGGGCGTCGGGGGCCAGCCGAGGCCGCCACACACTAGGGCCGCGCGGGCCCCTCCTGGGCCGCGCCGGCCTAGTGTGTGGGGCCCTCGGGCCCCCACCTGGCTTGCCCTTCTGGCTCCGTAAGTATTCTGAAAAAATAGGACCTTCCGCATAAATTCCGAGTTTTTTTCCTGAAAGTTGGATTTCTGCACAAAAACGAGACACCAGAGCAATTCTGCTGAAAACAGCGTTAGTCCGTGTTAGTTGCATCCAAAATACACAAATTAGAGGCAAAACAATAGCAAAAGTGTTCGGGAAAGTAGATACGTTTTGGACGTATCAACTCCCCTCAAGCTTAGCTTATTGCTTGTCCTCAAGCAATTCGATTAACAACCGAGCGATAAAAGAACTTTCACGAACACATTTGTTCATATGATGTAAATATTCTCATGCTATGGCTAACACTTAGGCAGTTCATAATAAGATACATGCAAATAAGATCATCTAATAGCTATGTCAATCATGGAAAGGTACCAACAATTAATAATAAGCATCATGAATCATGTATATAAGCAGGATTGCAATGTTAATAAAAGAGTATGATAGAGTGGTATCTCGCTTGCCCATATTTGATCAGCAAAACATAAATGCTCAGGCACCTCTGAAGTTCATAGAAAGACTAGAAATAGTGATTGTCAAAGATAAAAGCGTCAAAGTTATACCACAATCAATCATATTTTGAGACAAGCATATTACACTAAGAATGACAGTTGTGCTCTCAAGAAAGTGCTCAAAGAAAGGATGGAGACACAACATAAAAGTAAAAGATTGACCCTTCGCAGAGGGAAGCAGGGATTAACATGCGCTAGAGCTTTTCAATTTTAAAACATGAGTAAAATTGTTTTGAGAGGTGTTTGTTGTTGTCAACGAATGGTAATGGGTACATCAACTACCTCGCCAACCGGACTTTCAAGAGCGGCTCCCATAAAGGACGTTATCTCTACCAGCAAGGTAGATCATCCCTCTTCTCTTTTGTTTACACACGTATTTTTAGTTTTATTATGGGTGACACTCCCCCCAACCTTTGCTTACACAAGCCATGGCTAACCGAATCCTCGGGTGCCTTCCATCAATCACATACCATGGAGGAGTATCTATTTGCAAAATTAAGTTGCTTACTGATGAATCAGAGCAAAACATGTGAAGAGAATTATTAGTAAAGTTTGATTAATCGGGCTGGGAACCCCATTGCCGACTCTTTTTGCAAAATTATTAGATAAGCGGATGTGCCACTAGTCCATATGAAAGTCCGTCAAGAGTAAATGACAAGGTTGAAAGTTAAACACCACATACTTCCTCATGAGCTATGAAACATTAACACAAATTGAGAAGCATTTTGAAGGTTTAAAGGTAGCGCATGAGAATTTACTTGGAACGGTTTGAAATTCCATGCATAGGTATTTATGGTGGACACTTTGGAATAACTTGGTTTTCATGTGTTTGGAAGCACGAGCAGTGTTCCCGCTCAGTACAAGTGAAGGCTAGCAAAAGACTAGGGAGCGACAAATCAAGAGAGCAATGAATCGTCATAATCATGCTTGCGGCAAAATAAATTAACTGAGGCATAAAAGTGATACAAGAACTCTGAAACAATGTAAATCATTGAGGCTTAATTGACTTTTGTTCAGTCATATGCATGCGGGAGCATGTGCCAAGTTAATTCAAATGAATTATTCAGAGGAGGATTGATGACCCACAAGTATAGGGGATCGCATCAGTCTTCGCGGGTAGTAAAACCCAATTTATTGATTCGACACAAGGGGAGACAAAGAATACTTGAAAGCCTTAACAGCGGAGTTGTCAATTCAGCTGCACCTGGAAACGGACTTGCTCGCAAGAGTTTATCGAGTAGTAACAGTTTTATAGCGATAATCGATAGTGAAATAACAGCGACGGAGTAACGGAGACAACGAGTAGTGATTATAGTAAACAGCAGGATTAAAATACCGTAGGCACGGGGACGGATAACGGGCGTTGCATGGATGAGAGAAACTCATGTAACAATCAAGCGAGGGCATTTGCGAGATAATAATAAAACGGTGTCTAAGTACAAAGCAATCAATAGGCATGTGTTCCAATTATAGTCGTACGTGCTCGCAATGAGAAACTTGCACAACATCTTTTGTCCTACCAGTCGGTGGCAGCCGGGCCTCAAGGGAATCTACTCGGATATTAAGGTACTCCTTTTAATAGAGTACCGGAGCAAAGCATTAACACTCCGTGAACACATGTGATCCTCACATCACTGCCATCCCCTCCGGTTGTCCCGATTTACGTCACTTCGGGGCCATTGGTTCCGGACAGCGCCATGTGTATACAACTTGCAGGTAAGACCATAAACAATGAATATCATGATGAAATAATAACATGTTCAGATCTGAGATCATGGCACTCGGGCCCTAGTGACAAGCATTAAGCATAACAAGTTGCAACAATATCATCAAAGTACCAATTACGGACACTAGGCACTATGCCCTAACAATCTTACACTATTACATGACCAATCTCATCCAATCCCTACCATCCCCTTCAGCCTACAGCGGGGGAATTACTCACACATGGATGGGGGAAACATGGCTGGTTGATGAAGAGGCGTCGGTGGTGATGGCGGCAATGATCTCCTCCAATTCCCCGTCCCGGCGGAGTGCCAGAACGGAGACTTCTGGCTCCCGAGACGGAGTTTCGCGATGTGGCGGCGTTCTGGAGGGTTTCTGGCGACTTCGACTTCTCCCCCTGTGTTTTTAGGTCGAGGCCGATAAGTAGTCCGAAGGAGGGCGTCGGAGGCCGACCGAGGGGGCCACACGCTAGGGCCGCGCGCCCCCCTCCTGGGCCGCGCCGCCCTATGGTGTGGGGCCCTCGGGCCTCCACCCGACTTGCCCTTCGGCTCCGTGAGTTTTCCGGGAAAATAGGGCCTTCGTCAAAATCCCGAGGTTTTTCCCGAAAGTTGGATTTCTGCACAAAAACGAGACACCAGAACAGTTCTGCTGAAAACAACGTTAGTCCGTGTTAGTTGCATCCAAAATACACAAATTAGAGGCAAAACAAGAGCAAAAGTGTTCGGCAAAGTAGATACGTTTTGGACGTATCAACTCCCCCCAAGCTTAGCTTATTGCTTGTCCTCAAGAAATTCAGTTAACAACTGAGCGATAAAAGAACTTTCACGAACACATTTGTTCATATGATGTAAATATTCTCATGCTATGGCTAACACTTAAGCAGTTCATAATAAGATACATGCAAATAAGATCATCCAATAGCTATGTCAATCATGGAAAGGTACCAACAATTAATAATAAGCATCATGAATCATGTATATAAGCAGGATTGCAATGTTCATAAAAGAGTATGATAGAGTGGTATCTCGCTTGCCCATATTTGATCAACAAAACATAAATGCTCAGGCACCTCTGAAGTTCATAGAAAGACTAGAAATAGTGATTGTCAAAGGTAAAAGCATCAAAGTTATACCACAATCAATCATATTTTGAGACAAGCATATTACACTAAGAATGACAGTTGTGCTCTCAAGAAAGTGCTCAAAGAAAGGATGGAGACACAACATAAAAGTAAAAGATTGACCCTTCGCAGAGGGAAGCAGGGATTAACATGCGCTAGAGCTTTTCATTTGTAAAGCAGGAGTAAAATTATTTTGAGAGGTGTTTGTTGTTGTCAACGAATGGTAATGGGTACACCAACTACCTTGCCAACCGGACTTCCAAGAGCGGCTCCCATGAAGGACGTTATCTCTACCAGCAAGGTAGATCATCCCTCTTCTCTTTTGTTTGCACACGTATTTTAGTTTTATTATGGGTGACACTCCCCCCAACCTTTGCTTACACAAGCCATGGCTAACCGAATCCTCGGGTGCCTTCCATCAATCACATACCATGGAGGAGTGTCTATTTGCAAAATTAAGTTGCTTACCGATGAATCGAGCAAAACATGTGAAGAGAATTATTAGTGAAAGTTGATTAATCGGGCCGGGAACCCCATTGCCAGCTCTTTTTGCAAAATTATTGGATAAGCGGATGTGCCACTAGTCCATATGAAAGTCCGTCAAGAGTAAATGACAAGGTTGAAAGTTAAACACCACATACTTCCTCATGAGCTATGAAACATTAACACAAATTGAGAAGCATTTTGAAGGTTTAAAGGCAGCGCATGAGAATTTACTTGGAATGGTTTGAAATGCCATGCATAGGTGTTTATGGTGGACACTCTGGAATAACTTGGTTTTCATGTGTTTGGAAGCACGAGCAGCGTTCCCGCTCAGTACAAGTGAAGGCTAGCAAAAGACTAGGGAGCGACAAATCAAGAGAGCAGTCATAATCATGCTTGCGGCAAAATAAATTAACTGAGGCATAAAAGTGATACAAGAACTCTGAAGCAATGTAAATCATTGAGGCTTAATTGACTCTTGTTCAGTCATATGCATGCGTGAGCATGTGCCAAGTTAATTCAAACGAATTATTCAGAGGAGGATACCACAATATCATACCTATCTATGAATAAAACAATGCAAGCAAACATCCATGACATGCTACTCATATTAATAAATTGGAGCTAAACATGAGAGATCATGAACTACTAGACTTTCTTAAATGACATATACCTCACATGAACCAACTAAGCATGCTCACATGGATGAGTATATGTACAAAAATGAAAACAAATAGAGTTCATACCAGCCTCTCACCACAATCAGATTGTCGAATATCGTCATTATTGCCTTTCATTTGTGTAGCTTGGATAATATGAAATGAAAACCACGCTCCAGCCACCGAAGACCATTGAACTCATAATGAACTTTACAAACCAAAGAAGAACAGCAAATATTTTTGGTGTTTTCGAATTTGAGAACAAGAACAAAAGGAAACAAGCAAACAAAGCAAAATCTTTTTGGGTTTTCTTATAGCAAACTAGCAATATCAAATAAAGCGAAACAAATGCAAGAAACTAAAGTAAACAAGTGGTGAAGAGAAACAACAGAAATATTTTTGGTCTTTTTGTGTTTTGGGAAAGAAACAAAGCAAAAACAAGAAATGGCAAACTAAAAGAAACACAGAAAAGCAAGATGACAGAAATCTGCCAAAACTTGACAGCAGTACAGAAATCGATTTTTACAAAAATCTTCCGTTGCTCAGCTCGAATAGTGTTCAACTAATGGAAGTTAGATAACAACCTGGGAAACATGCACAAAAATTGGTAGCTCAAAATAACGTTCTGGCTGTGCGCACGAATATTTCTAGTAACAGTCCAGAATCTGTTTTCAGGCAGCACTTCCCCAAATATCATTTCCTCTCATTAGAAAACCACTCAAAGAAACTAAACAAGTATGTACAAGTATCCAGCAACCATAATATGCAAAGAATGAGTGATGCCGGTATACCTCCCCCCAAGCTTAGGCTTTTGGCCTAAGTGGAGATCAACCCCATGGTGCCCATGAAGAAGCACCCTCGTGGTACGAAGATGGATCATATTCCGGGTATGTGCTAGAAGAAGCACCCGGATACGTGATGGTGTAGTCGTAGGAGGGCTCGGCGTCCTCGGAGTCATGCTGCTGGTGGAAGTTGTGTATCTTCAGCTTCTCATCCACCTCCTCCTTAGAGCGCGACCATGGTCTCCTGTTGATACTGAACACATTTGGTTGGGGAAAAGGGACTTCCCTCTCTTCCCCGTCAGCAAACAACACTCTATAGACAATATTATCTAACCTAGAGTCAGCTGTAACAAATTGGTGACTCTTCATAGCAGCAATATCGAGCCTCATAGGAGCTATTTTTACATCACTAGGGTCAAGAGGAAGCTCTAAATATGCTAAAACGCGCGAAGCAATAATTCCTCCAAATATGGGCCCCTTGTTAGACAAGCGGCGAGCAACAAGAGCACCAAGATGATAAGGTGTTTCCCCAGTGAGTGCAGCAATTAAGAAACCAAGGTGATAGCTAGATATGTTGCTAGTGTTCTCCCTACCAAGAATGCTAGTACCAATGTAATAAGCAAAATACTTAATGGCAGGGAGTTGAATGTTTCTTATCTTGCCACGCTGGATGGTGCGACAATCATCATTGGTGATCCCTCGATAGAGCTCCAACAATTCCCTTGGGTTGTCCTCGATCTTCCTTGCTGTACCTACAGGGACAATACCCAATGCAGCACAAAAAATGTCCAACTTCATAGTAATAGGTTTACCATAGATCTTGAATGAAACTGTCGGGTGAAAGTGCTTATTGTTGAACTTGAAGCTTGATGGCGTGTATTTCACACGTTCGTTGGGCAACCCCAAGAGGAAGGTATGATGAGCACAGCAGCAAGTTTTCCCTCAGAAAGAAACCAAGGTTTATCGAACCAGGAGGAGCCAAGAAGCACGTTGAAGGTTGATGGCGGCGGGATGTAGTGCGGCGCAACACCGGAGATTCCGGCGCCAACGTGGAACCCGCACAACACAACCAAAGTACTTTGCCCCAACGAAACGAGTGAGGTTGTCAATCTCACCGGCTTGCTGTAACAAAGGATTAACCGTATTGTGTGGAAGATGATTGTTTGCGAGAGAAAACAAGTAGAAACAAGTATTGCAGTAGATTGTATTTCGAGTAAAGAGAATTGGACCGGGGTCCACAGTTCACTAGAGGTGTCTCTCCCATAAGACGAACAAGCATGTTGGGTGAACAAATTACGGTTGGGCAATTGACAAATAAAGAGAGCATGACCATGCACATACATATCATGATGAGTATAGTGAGATTTAATTGGGCATTACGACAAAGTACATAGACCGCCATCCAACTCGCATCTATGCCTAAAAAGTCCACCTTCGAGTTATCATCCGAACCCCCTCCAAGTATTAAGTTGCAAAGCAATAGACAATTGCATTAAGTATGGTGCGTAATGTAATCAACAACTACATCCTTAGACATAGCATCAATGTTTTATCCCTAGTGGCAACAAGACAACACAACCTTAGAACTTTCTCGTCACCGTCCCGGTGTCAATGCGGGCATGAACCCACTATCGAGCATAAGTACTCCCTCTTGGAGTTAAAAGCATCTACTTGGCCAGAGCATCTACTAATAACGGAGAGCATGCAAGATCATAAACAACACATAAGCATAACTTTGATAATCAACATAACAAGTATTCTCTATTCATCGGATCCCAACAAACGCAACATATAGAATTACATATAGATGATCTTGATCATGATAGGCAGCTCACAAGATCCGACAATGATAGCACAATGGGGAGAAGACAACCATCTAGCTACTGCTATGGACCCATAGTCCAGGGGTAGACTACTCACTCATCACTCCGGAGGCGACCATGGCGGTGTAGAGTCCTCCGGGAGATGATTCCCCTCTCGGCGGGGTGCCGGAGGCGATCTCCGGGATCCCCGAGATGGGATCGGCGGCGACGGCGTCTCGGTAATGTTTTCCGTATCGTGGCTCTCGGTACCGGGGGTTTCGTCACGGAGGCTATTTGTAGGCGGAAGGGCAAGTCAAGAGGCGGCACGGGGGCCCACACCACGGGCCGGCGCGGCCGAGGGTGGGGCCGCGCCGCCCTAGGGTTTGGCCACCTCGTGGCCCCTCTTCGTCTCGTCTTCGGTCTTCGGAAGCTTCGTGAGAAAATAGGTCTCCGGGCTTTTATTTCGTCCAATTCCGAGAATATTTCTTTACTAGGATTTCGAAACCAAAAACGAGCAGAAAACAGCAATCGGCACTTCGGCATCTTGTTAATAGGTTAGTTCCAGAAAATGCACGAATATGACATAAAGTGTGCATAAAACATGTAGATAACATCAATAATGTGGCATGGAACACAAGAAATTATCGGTACGTTGGAGACGTATCAGCATCCCCAAGCTTAGTTCTGCTCGTCCCGAGCAGGTAAAACGATAACAAAGATAATTTCTGGAGTGACATGCCATCATAAACTTGATCATACTATTTGTAAAGCATATGAAGTGAATGCAGCGATCAAAACAATGTGTATGACATGAGTAAACAAGTGAATCATAAAACAAAGACTTTTCATGAATAGCACTTCAAGACAAGCATCAATAAGTCTTGCATAAGAGTTAACTCATAAAGCAATAATTCAAAGTAAAGGTATTGAAGCAACACAAAAGAAGATTAAGTTTCAGCGGTTGCTTTCAACTTGTAACATGTATATCTCATGGATATTGTCAACATAGAGTAATATAATAAGTGCAATAAGCAAGTATGTAAGAATCAATGCACAGTTCACACAAGTGTTTGCTTCTTGAGGTGGAGAGAAATAGGTGAACTGACTCAACATTGAAAGTAAAAGAATGGTCCTCATAGAGGAAAAGCATCGATTGCTATATTTGTGCTAGAGCTTTGATTTTGAAAACATGAAACAATTTTGTCAACGGTAGTAATAAAGCATATGCATCATGTAAATTATATCTTATAAGTTGCAAGCCTCATGCATAGTGTACTAATAGTGCTCGCACCTTGTCCTAATTAGCTTGGACTACCCGGATTATCACCGCAATACATATGCTTTAACCAAGTTTCACAAAGGGGTACCTCTATGCCGCTCGTACAAAGGTCTAAGGAGAAAGCTCGCATTTGGATTTCTCGCTTTTGATTATTCTCAACTTAGACATCCATACCGGGACAACATAGACAACGAGATAATGGACTCCTCTTTTAATGCTTTAAGCATTTGACAACAATTAATTCTTTTCTCATTAGAGATTTGAGGATGTTTGTCCAAAACTCGAAACTTCCACCATGAATCATGGCTTTAGTTAGCGGCCCAATGTTCTTCTCTCACAATATGCATGCTCAAACCATTCAACTCGGTGTAGATCGCCCTTACTTCGGACAAGACGAACATGCATAGCAACTCACATGAAATTCAACAATGAGTTGATGGCGTTCCCCCGTAAACATGGTTATCGCACAACAAGCAACTTAATAAGAGATAAAGTGCATAATCACATATTCAATACCACAATAGTTTTTAAGCTATTTGTCCCATGAGCTATATATTGCAAAGGTGAATGATGGAGTTTTAAAGGTAGCACTCAAGCAATTTACTTTGGAATGGCGGGAAAATACCATGTACTATAGGTAGGTATGGTGGACACAAATGGCATAGTGGTTGGCTCAAGTATTTTGGATGCATGAGAAGTATTCCCTCTCGATACAAGGTTTAGGCTAGCAAGGCTATTTGAAACAAACACAAGGATGAACCGGTGCAGCAAAACTCACATAAAATACATATTGAAAGCATTATAAGACTCTACACCGTCTTCCTTGTTGTTCAAACTCAACACTAGAAATTACCTAGACCTTAGAGAAACCAAATATGCAAACCAAATTTTAGCATGCTCTATGTATTTCTTCATTAATGGGTGCAAAGCATATGATGCAAGAGCTTAAACATGAGCACAACAATTGCCAAGTATCACATTACCCAAAACATTTATAGCAATTACTACATGTATCATTTTCCAATTCCAACCATATAACAATTTAACGAAGGAGAAACTTCGCCATGAATACTATGAGTAGAAACCAAGGACATATTTGTCCATATGCAACAGCGGAGCGTGTATCTCTCCCATAAAGTGAATGCTAGGATCCATTTTATTCAAACAAAACAAAAACAAAAACAAACCGACGCTCCAAGAAAAAGCACATAAGATGTGACCGAATAAAAATGTAGTTTCAGGGGAGGAACCTGATAATTTGTTGATGAAGAAGGGGATGCCTTGGGCATCCCCAAGCTTAGACGCTTGAGTCTTCTTGATATATGCAGGGGTGAACCACCGGGTGCATCCCCAAGCTTAGAGCTTTCACTCTCCTTGATCATGTTGCATCATACTCCTCTCTTGATCCTTGAAAACTTCCTCCACACCAAACTCGAAACAACTCATTAGAGGGTTAGTGCACAATATAAATTGACATATTCAGAGGTGACACCATCATTATTAACACTTCTGGACATTGCATAATGCTACTGGACATTAGTGGATCAAAGAAATTCATCCAACATAGCGAAAGAGGCAATGCGAAATAAAAGGCAGAATCTGTCAAAACAGAACAGTTCGTATTGACGAATTTTAAAATGGCACCAGACTTGCTCAAATGAAAATGCTCAAATTGAATGAAAGTTGCGTACATATCTGAGGATCATGCACGTAAATTTGCATAATTTTCTGAGCTTCCTGCAGGGAGGTGGACCCAGATTCGTGACAGCAAAGAAATCTGGAACTGCGCAGTAATCCAAATCTAGTACTTACTTTTCTATCAACGGCTTAACTTGGCACAACAAAACTCAAAACTAAGATAAGGAGAGGTTGCTACAGTAGTAAACAACTTCCAAGACACAAATATAAACAAAGTACTGTAGTAAAATAACACATGGGTTATCTTCCAAGAAGTTCTTTCTTTATAGCCGTTAAGATGGGCTCAGCAGTTTTAATGATGCACTCGTGAAAAATAGAGTATGAAGCAAAAGAGAGCATCAAGAGGCAAATTCAAAACAAATTTAAGTCTAACATGCTTCCTATGCATAGGAATCTTGTAAATAAACAAGTTCATGAAGAGCAAAGTAACAAGCATAAGAAGATAAAACAAGTGTAGCTTCAAAAATTTCAGCACATAGAGAGGCATTTTAGTAACATGAAAATTTCTACAACCATATTTTCCTCTCTCATAATAACTTTCAGTAGCAACATGAGCAAACTCAACAATATAACTATCACATAAAGCATTCTTATCATGAGTCTCATGCATAAAATAATTACTCTCCACATAAGCATAATCAATTTTATTAGTTGTAGTGGGAGCAAATTCAACAAAGTGGCTATCATCATATATAGGAGGCATATTGTAATCATAAAAGAAAATTTTCTCCTCAATGCTTGGGGTACTAAAAAGATCCTGCTCATCAGAGCCAGCTTCCCCAAGCTTAGAATTTTCCATAGCATTAGCAACAATGGTGTTCAAAGCATCCATAGTAATAACATTCCCATTAGCACGCATATAAAGTTCCATGGGTTTTTTAATTCTCTCTTCAAACACATCATGTCCTAATTCAAGATAAAGTTCATAAAGATCTCTCATATTTTTGTTGTTTTCCATTATGCTTAACTAGTGAAATAAAAACATGCATGATATTAAGTAAAGTAAAACAAGTAACTAATTTTTTTTGTGTTTTTGATATAGAGTGCAAGAGAGTAAATAAAGTAAAGCTAGCAACTAATTTTTTTGTATTTTGATTTAGTGCAGCAAACAAAGTAGTAAATAAAATAAAGCAAGACAAAAACAAAGTAAAGAGATTGAGAAGTGGAGACTCCCCTTGCAGCGTGTCTTGATCTCCCCGGCAACGGCGCCAGAAAATATGCTTGATGGCGTGTATTTCACACGTTCGTTGGGCAACCCCAAGAGGAAAGTATGATGAGCACAGCAGCAAGTTTTCCCTCAGAAAGAAACCAAGGTTTATCGAACCAGGAGGAGCCAAGAAGCACGTTGAAGGTTGATGGCGGCGGGATGTAGTGCGGCGCAACACCAGAGATTCCGGCGCCAACGTGGAACCTGCACAACACAACCAAAGTACTTTGCCCCAACGAAACGAGTGAGGTTGTCAATCTCACCGGCTTGCTCGTAACAAAGGATTAACCGTATTGTGTGGAAGATGATTGTTTGCAGAGAAAACAGTAGAAACAAGTATTGCAGTAGATTGTATTTCGAGTAAAGAGAATTGGACCGGGGTCCACAGTTCACTAGAGGTGTCTCTCCCATAAGACGAACGACATGTTGGGTGAACAAATTACGGTTGGGCAATTGACAAATAAAGAGAGCATGACCATGCACATACATATCATGATGAGTATAGTGAGATTTAATTGGGCATTACGACAAAGTACATAGACCGCCATCCAACCGCATCTATGCCTAAAAAGTCCACCTTCGAGGTTATCATCCGAACCCCCTCCGGTATTAAGTTGCAAAGCAACGAGACAATTGCATTAAGTATGGTGCGTAATGTAATCAACAACTACATCCTTAGACATAGCATCAATGTTTTATCCCTAGTGGCAACGAGCACAACACAACCTTAGAACTTTCGTCACATCGTCCCGGTGTCAATGCGGCATGAACCCACTATCGAGCATAAGTACTCCCTCTTGGAGTTAAAAGCATCTACTTGGCCGAGCATCTACTAATAACGGAGAGCATGCAAGATCATAAACAACACATAAGCATAACTTTGATAATCAACATAACAAGTATTCTCTATTCATCGGATCCCAACAAACGCAACATATAGAATTACATATAGATGATCTTGATCATGATAGGCAGCTCACAAGATCCGACAATGATAGCACAATGGGGAGAAGACAACCATCTAGCTACTGCTATGGACCCATAGTCCAGGGGTAGACTACTCACTCATCACTCCGGAGGCGACCATGGCGGTGTAGAGTCCTCCGGGAGATGATTCCCCTCTCCGGCGGGGTGCCGGAGGCGATCTCCGGGATCCCCCGAGATGGGATCGGCGGCGACGGCGTCTCGGTAATGTTTTCCGTATCGTGGCTCTCGATGCCGGGGGTTTCGTCACGGAGGCTATTTGTAGGCGGAAGGGCAAGTCAAGAGGCGGCACGGGGGCCCACACCACGGGCCGGCGCGGCCGGGGTGGGGCCGCGCCGCCCTAGGGTTTGGCCACCTCGTGGCCCCTCTTCGTCTCGTCTTCGGTCTTCCGGAAGCTTCGTGAGAAAATAGGCCTCCGGGCTTTTATTTCGTCCAATTCGAGAATATTTCTTTACTAGGATTTCGAAACCAAAAACAGCGAGAAAACAGAAGCGGCACTTCGGCATCTTGTTAATAGGTTAGTTCCGGAAAATGCACGAATATGACATAAAGTGTGCATAAAACATGTAGATAACATCAATAATGTGGCATGGAACACAAGAAATTATCGGTACGTTGGAGACGTAT
>NC_061510.1:366547626-366668634 GCF_022539505.1 Lolium rigidum
AGGCAAGAGCAATGCTGCAAGGATGAACAAGAAGCGCAAAGAGATGTTGTTCAAGCCCGGTGATATGGTCCGGGTACATTTTCGCAAGGATAGGTTCCCGAAGGCTGCGGAAGTCTAAGTTGAAGCCTCGTGGTGCTTGGTCCTTACAAAGTGCTTGCCAAGATCAATGATAATGCATACTCGATAGATCTTCCGGTTGATGAGTTTGGTGTCGATAATTCTTTCAATGTTGCTGATTTGACACCATATGACGGAGAAGACCTTGGAGCGTCGAGGTCGACGCCTTTTGAAGGGGGGAGATGATGAGGACATCCCTACTACACCACTACCTCCGTCATTGATAGATGAAGATGAGCCTCGTTGTGAAGCTCAAGTCCGATGAAGTTCGGATTGGACCAATTACAAGAGCTCGTGCGAAGCTACTTAAACAACAGGTGAACTTGTTTCTAAACGATACTTTGATTGATGAGAACTTTATACTGCCTAAGTCCTATTACTTATGTATCATCAGGTATCAAGAGGAGACGAGCATCGCACGAGGAGAGAAGCAGCTGGACATGAAGACGGACGTCAAGATGGACGTGAAGCTGGACATGGAGCTGGACATGAAGATATCTCATGGACGCGCGAGGGAGGAGCGGGAGGAATGCGCGAGAGGAGAAGACGACGTCCGAGGCCAGTCCAGCACCCGGTCCGACCGGACCCCTGACCGGCCAGCCCGGTCACAGGCCCGGTTGACCGGTCGCCAACATGCCGCCAACCGGATATGAAGCATCGTACTGGGCAACAACCGGAAAGTTGCGAAGTTTCCGGTTGCCGCCCGGTTGACCGGACCACAGACCGGCCCGCCCGGTCCACAGCCCGGTTGACCGGATTCCAGACCGGACCGAGTCCGAGTCTGTCTCGACCAGATCTATTCTGGGTCGGTTATTCTTGTATCTTTTCGACCAGAACTCGTCCCGGACACCTATATAAGTGCCCAGGACGCCCCCCTAGCTGCTTTAGACCACGTTTAAGATAAACCCTAGTTCTTAGTTGTTTGCTCTAGAAAAACTATTGAATCCCTACACCATATTGCTTGATATTGTGTAGATCTTGAAAAAGTCTTGTGTGATCTGTTGTTCCATTGGGAATTAGACGGTTGCAACTTACCGCTTCGTGGTCGGCGGCTACGTGCGCAAGTGTGTGGAGTTGCGAATATCTTGCAGGGTTGAGAGCTGTTGCATTGGTGACAGGGACCAATCGAGAGATCTCGTTGCGTCATACAAGTTATCATCCACTTCATCGTCGTGTTTCTCCGCTGCCATCACCCCGTGATCATCATCACCACCGTTGCTTACTGAGAAGATCGGGCCACCCCTTATCATGCAAGAGATAAATGAATACTAATACTACATGTGACACTTCCAAGATATCATAAACTCAAGAATAAAACATCAACCAGATTGTAAAATTAGTGACGAGTTCCTCTTATATAACCATTCATACCTTCCCCTTTCTTCAATTGCATCCAAACTTGAACTTAGCTTTATTCCAATAGCTAAATGGTAAACATTAAGCACATCTACATGTAGTGGAATTCTATTCATAATCAAGATTGCTAACCAAAACTAAAAACTAAAATTAGATAAAGATGCTCTTAAGTTTTTGCAAAAAATCGGGGGTTGCTCAAAAAACAAACTTTAGATGTGTGCAAACCGAGAGTGTGATAGGCCTAGTGGGGTGCCTTGGGCATCCCCAAGCTTATGGTTTCACCATTCTTTGATAGCTCCTTGTTTGATTTTCCTCAATTCTTTGTCAACAAACTTCAACACAAAACTTTCTCTCATTTCTTTTCTGTGGGACACTAGTGGCACAAAGATAATATCAAATATGCTATCCAAACTTCAAATAAATTGGAACCTCTAATTTCTAGAGAGTTTCTTACGTGGCCAACATTCAAAATATTTTAAGAGACTCACAAAGAATCAAAAAGAAACTCAAAAGACCACTTTTGCATCAAAAGGCCGAATTTGTCGAGAAAAATAACCGTTGGCAAAAGTAATTTTTTAGAACACTTAGATGTGCCATGATTTGTTTCCAAATTTGTTTTGCATACATAGGATGAAAAAATTTACGACAGTAGAAATTTCAGCCCAATCAGATTTACTAGTAAAAAATAAAAAATCTTTTCAAAAATAGTAACATGCAGAAATCTGCAATTCCGCATATGTATTATCAACTGCATTATCAAAAATAGGTAAAACTTGATACTTTATTAAAAACTTCAGTAAAAAAAAAATAAAAAAAAAATGACTTTCATTGTTGTCAATCTATTGCTTTGCTTTGGTTACATGCTGGGTACTTTATTTGCATGCTGGGAACTTGCCTGACCAAATAGAGCCTGACATTGTTGTCAATCTATTGCGTTGCTTTGGTTAGCTGCTGCCCTGATGTTGGCCAGTCATGATTATCCTAACTGAGCTCCGGCAGAGTAGACAAAGCAAAATGCAATGGAAATGTGAAGGTACGAGTCTCCATTTGGTCGCTCACATGACAGCAGAGTTGAAGGCATAGAATGCCTGAGGAAACATAAGTACAGAGAAAGACATTCATTTATCTTTCATTTGAACAACTTACAAGAAATTAACCACCCCATTGTTGTTATCTTTCTTCTCTTTCACCTCCACTCACTTAATGACTTAACCTATATGTTGAATTCGTAACAGCAGAGCAAAAGAAAAGGGGAAAGAAGGAAATAGCTACTGACTGTGGTATAAGACATACGAATTTTAACATCTTTGTCACAAAGCTCATGCATCTCCTTAGTTGCTGGCTCCCTTGAACCTGTACCACCTTGCACAGATGATGAAGTAGACGAAGTTGAATACGCCGATGCCGGCGATGGTCCAGTAGAAGAGGTCGAGCCTTCCCTGGTTGAGATCCTGCGCCAGCCAGTTCTGCCCACCGGCCGTGGTCTTGTTCACGATGGTCGTGAGGAAGCCGCTGAGGTAGTTCCCGAGCGCGAGGTTGCAGAAGGCGAGCGCGCCGGCGACGCTCCGCATGTGCTCGGGGATCTCCTTGTAGTAGAACTCGATCTGGCTGATGAGGTTGAAGGCCTCGGAGAGGCCGAGGATCATGAGCTGCGGCACCATCCAGAAGCTGGACATCGCCGAGATGCCGCCGCCGGTCTGCGTCTTGCCGATGTTGGGCTGGTTGAGCGCGATGCCCCTGCGCCGGTCCTCCACGACGGCGGAGATGACCATGGCGACGGTGGAGAGCGCGATCCCGATGCCCTGGCGCTGGAGCAGCGAGAACCCCTCATCCTTGCCGGTCACCTTCCGGAGGCGCGGCACGAGGATGCGGTCGTAGAGCGGGATCCAGAGCGTCTGGGCGAGCATGGCGAACACGGTGAATGAGGCGGCCGGCACGTGGAAGCTGCTCCCGAGGCGGCGGTCGGACTGCAGCGCGGAGAAGACCACGTAGGTGGACTGCTGCACGACGGCCACGTAGTAGATGATGCCCGTCGACCACACCGGCACGATGCGGATGAGGCACTTGACCTCCTCCACCTGCTGCACGGTGCAGAGCCTCCACGGGTCCGCAGCCACCTCGCCGCCGGGCCGCACCTCGTCGGGGGACGCCACCATGGCCGCCTTGTCGAGGCACCGGAACTGGTCCGTGTGCGCGAGCTTGGTGACGATGGCGCTGGTGTGCGGCGGGTCGAACAGGTCCTGCTTCGGGTCCTTGGGCTGCTTCAGCGACCGCTTCGCGATCGCCGCCGAGAACACCTGCACGACGGTGGTGAAGGGGCTCCCCTCCGGCACGACCCGCACGTAGAGGCGCGTGCCCGCGAAGAAGAGCACGGAGGCGAGGAACATGAGCGCCGTGGGAATGCCGAGCCCGAGCGCCCAGTTCACGTTGCTCTGCACGTAGATGATGACCGTGGCGGAGACGAGCATGGCGGAGGTGAAGGTGAAGTAGTACCAGTTGAAGAAGCTGTTGATCCCGCGCTTGCCGGACTCCGTGTGCGGGTCGAACTGGTCGGCACCGAACGGCATGCTGCACGGCCGGATCCCCGCCGACCCGATCACCATGAAGACGAAGGCGATGAAGAGCACCGCGAACTGGTACGAGGTCGCCTTCTGGCAGACCTCTCCCACGCCGCAGTCCGGCGGGTGCAGGCTGTCCGCGCCGGCCGTCAGCGTCAGGAAGAACATGCCCTGGAGAGGAACAAGCAAAGCAGGCGTCAATGTTGCTGTTGGCGGGAGATCAACAGAAGATTTGAATTTATCAATTGCGCATCATTCAGTAGTACTGTAGTACTAATTGAGTCAAGCTATCATCTCTGATGTCTGAAGGCGCTCCTTAAAACATTGGGATCTACGCAAAAAATTTGGTATAGAAATGTCTGACCCTCTTTTTTCTAAAACAGTGCAACAGTAAGAATTGCTCTATTGAATAATGTGGTATATGAACAGGGTAGCATCTCATGCCCATGCGCTTGAAATAGTGTGGTTCTGAAAACATGAGCTGCCAAAACAGAGTGTAATAATCCACGAGGCACCAAGGAAACGAAGGGCCAAAGATTTCACCATGTCTACGTCCATGTTTAGATAAATCCGCGATTTTTTCGGGGGGGGGGGGACATAGGGAGTATTGGTCAACCTAGAACTAGCAAAAGAGAGTAGCTTCACTCTCTTGAAATACTCATAGGCAATATTTTCATCAAATAGGCCCGGCATGTGAGCGAGAGCTAGCTGTGGCTCAGGGTGGGCATAAAAACTGTGAAACCGAAAACCGAACCGAAGCCGAAACGGAACTAACCGAAATCTCGGTTTTTTCTATTAACCGCTATTTTTTCGGTTTCCATTTATACTAACCGAATTAAATTTGGTAGAATTCGGTTTTTAGCCCCACCAACCGAACAAGACCGAATAGACCGAATTGAGTAACCTACCATCAATTTGTGCATAAACCGATCATTCCATAGAAGCCCAATTGCGTTTGATGTTCCAAAAATTGTTCATTCAATGTATGACTTTGGTCTTTGATGTACTAGCTTTTTCGAATATAGCGTGAAGCCTGCATAATAGAACACGTCGCTCGAAGTCTTAGCTACCCCTTTTAATCGCTCACGAGTGATGCACCTGTACCACGAGTGCCGCAGCCTACCAAATAGCATCCCTCTATGATTGGTGCTCATTTGTCAATTTCTTGCGCAGTTGATGCTTTTTGTGTTGATATGTCAATCACTATTTGCTTTCTTCGGTGATGCCTACTATTTGTTCAAGTGAGTAGGTTCATTCGGTTTTAACCAAAAACCGAACCGAATTTGTCGGTTAACCGAATCTTCGGTTTCCTAAATTTTCATGCCAATTTCGGTTACCATTTTTGAAAACCGAATTTGTTCAAAAACCGCAAAAACCGAACCGAAATTTCGGTTAAAACCGAATGCCCACCCTGAGCTGTGGCATAGCCCTTGGTCTTTTTCCAGTTTTAGGAAGCTTCTAGATCTTTTTGGTTATGGTTTTCTTGTTTTTCCATTCTTTTCGTTCTTTGGTCTCTTTTCTTGCATTTGTTTGATTGAAAACTCAGATTATTTGAAAATATGATTCTTTTTAAATTTGACCATTTTCTCATCCGACCATTTTTAAAATGTAAATAACTTTCACCCATTTATAAATTTATATTTTTTAAATTTTTAAACATATTAAATCTGATTTATAAAAAAAATCTGAAAGATTTCAAATCTTCAATTTTTTTCGAAGAATAAAATCAATAGAAAAAGGAAAAAAGTGTTGGAGGGGGCGCGGACTCAGGCGGGCGTTAGGGGCTCCCGTCCACCCAGGATGTGCAACGACCCAACAACAGTACGCCTATGTGGGCCCTGCACATCCAGTCCCGCATTGAGCAGGAAAATGCCCACCGGGCCCGCCCAATACACACGAACTTATTAGAAACGAACAGTATCCCCTCGAGCAAGGCCCACCAGGCGGTAGTACTTGACGCGACTGTGCGAGATCACATTCACACGTGCACGTCCAGCCCGGCCGTCTTCCCCACCGCACCGCACTTTGAACCGGTAACCAACAGTGCGACCTGGCGTCGAGTGGCCGTCGTTGTCAGTCAGGCAGGCGAGGCAAGGAACCTTCCACCACCAACTTACCAGCTCGCCGCCATCCAGCTCCAGCCAACGGTGGGTAGCCAGCCAGCGACGATGTTGGCCGGCTCACATTGATGCGGCACTTAACGTGGACTGCGTCGTCTACGGATCGCTCTCTCGTGCCAACAAGGTTGAGGGCGATCGAAGCAAAGACAGAGAGATGCACTCGTCCTGGAGCGTCCACCATTTTCCAATTCAACGGAACCGGCGAGCGCCAGTCAATGTTGATGGCGCGCGGCTGCCACTCCCTCAGTCCACTCGCGCGTCGTGCAGCAAGCTACTTGGCACGCGCTGCCAACGCTGACAGATACATGCGGCTAACTGGATAAGGTGCGACGACCATGGATGGATCGGTCATGGCGTCTCGAACCATCTGTGTAGTGTAGGGGCCGGTCTTTCGTCGATGCACGATGCATATGGCCGGTGTGGTGCGGCGATCCACCTAACCTAACCCCACGGTTTTAATTCTCGAAAAAAAAACCCCACGGTTTTCGCAATTCCCGTTGAGAATGATTCTGAGATCCGTATTATACGGAACCGACTTGTATTGTACTGTATTGTATGACAGCAGCACAAGTTGGTGGAATCATGCGAGACAAGTCTACGTACAGCCGGTGCCATAATACTAGTACCCCGCTCCACATCTCGGCATGATTATCCGCTTCAAACAACGGGTAGACACATCATTGTTGTCGCTAACTGTATCTTACGCGCTCCTAATTGGTGGAGTTGTTCTGATTATCCGGTGCTCGCAGCATGTAATCATCGCTACCTAGTGGGGAGCAACTCGAAAGGTAGCTTACTGCTAGTGCTGCTACGAAGTACTAGCTTGGATGTGCTGTGCATGACTCACATGATCAGAAACACAATACAATTAGCGGCTTGGTCATCCGTTATTGAGCGCATAGACCCCTAACTATAATACTATGGCCGGGTTAGTGGAGCTACAATCATGCATGGGCTACACTTCTGAAGCGGCGCCGCTGCAGAGCGTGCTTTGTCACACACGTCTTTCTTTCGCAAAGCGTAATCATGCATGGCGTGGATTATTCAGGCCACCTCATGCCTAGGCGTCTCACCCAGTGAGAGATCCATTTGGTGCGTCCTCGGCCAACACGTACGTACGTAAAACTGAATCTTTTACCCGGATAAGTAAGCTGAATTTTGCAGCAAACATGTAGTGCAGAACAGTGCTGCATGCTACATAACGAAAATTAACATCGACCGCTTCTTTTTGAGTGGAGAGCGAAGCATCAACAACTCAACAGCTTATTGGACCGAATAGATAAACCAAACCCATTCCTAAATTGTGCTAGCCCCTACTAGCTGAATATTTTTCCGGAATCGCTAATTCTCAGCTAACGTAGTGATCAGTCAAGACTAAAACCGCCAAGTTTACATCGAAATTAGTGTGTCTAAGGAGTTGGTAGTGGAGTTGCGAGCAAGCAGGGGTTTTTCTATAGCCTCTAACATAATGAGTTTTGTAGCAAAACTTGGCATGAATGTACAGACCATGTATATATATTCCCGAAACAATTTTTTGATTTTTTTAGTCAGAGGTACACACATTTAGTCAGAGGTGCAGCAAATTCGTGTCATGTTTCCTTTCGCTTCAGTAGTTGAGTGTCTTGTTGAAGCCTTGTTTGAGTTAATCCTAAGAAACCATCTTTTGAATTCGAGCCGTCCGATCCGGTACCAGCTCACCGATCGCATGGCTCCGGCCTAACAAGTCAACTACTCACAAACGAGCTGAAACTTGAGCTGATTAAGCTCCGAACGGCAGTAAGCACCGCCGTCCCAGTTGCTACAACCGGAGAAAAGAAAAGGAAAATCGTGCAAGAAGAATCGCACGCCTTTGATCCTCCCATGTGCGCTGCCGCCCACAATCTCCCACGACGCGGAAAGATAATGTGAAACTACTGAAGCTCGCGCGGAGCTCGGACGAAATTCCTACTCGCGGTCAGTCGCTGGACAGGCCACCAACCCCGATCCACCGACCCACCACTACAGCATAGCACTACAGTCCCAATGCACAGGGGCAAACTGAATCTGGCGGAGCCCGAGAGAGGAAACCGCGGGTACAGAGCACCAGTCCCAAATTCCGGCAGGCGGCACCCAGCAGCCGCCTCAAATTTCGACCCCAATCCCAAATTCGGACTGCGTGTGTGTTGGATTCTGGCAATTCACATGGCATGGCAGCAAAGCAAGAAAAGAAGCGAAGGCAGAGCAAATTCTAGCGCTGGGAATTGAGATGAAATCGCTGGATCTGCTAGGAGGAGGCAGGAGGAACTCACGATGAGGGAGGCGACGGTGGCGATGGCGAGCGCGAGGTAGCGGCCGAGGTAGGCGTCGGAGAGGAAGGCGCCGACGATGGGGGCGAGGCTGGAGGTGCCGTTGAGCCCGTTGAGGAGCGTCGCAGCGTCCACGCTCTGCATGTGGAACACCTGCGTCAGGTACACCAGCAGGTTCGCAGACGTGCCCAGAGTCCCAAGCTTCTCGAACGTCTCGTTCCCTGCAACCCACCCAACCAACCAATTGCTCAACACTTCCGCCATGGAAACTCAGCTCAGATCAGATCCCAGAGGAGCAACCGCGTACCTATGATGAAGGGCATGGCCCTCCAGCCGTGGTACTTGACGGCCGGCCGCGGCGGGTGCGGGCTGTCCTCGTCGCTGCTGCTGCCGCCCTTCTGCAGCTTGTTCACGTCCATGCTCTTCAGCTTGTGCGCCGCCTCCTCGTCCTCACGCTCGCCGCCGCCGCCGCTGCGCATTCTCCCCGGTTGCAGATGCAGAGGCAGCTGCTCTGTCTCTCTCCCTTTTCTCCCGGGTCGGGGTGTGTGTTTCCTTCGGGCACCAGCAAAATGGCACTGAGGGGAGTGTCCTGCCTACCGGCTCTCTTTATACAGAGGGGGAAGAGGAACACTCGAACAGTACTGGTGGTCGTCACGAGGTCAGGGTATTTTCCACTCCAACTCCCTCTCACCCTGTCTTCTATCAGAAGTAGGCCCATGATGACAGGGGTGTAATAGTAAGCAAGACCCTGTCTTTTAACAGTAGTGTACAAAAGTTCGCAAGACACTATCTTTTAACGGTAGTATACAAAAGTTTGTCCACTTTGTCGAAGTCTCGACGAGACGCCCCCCCCCCCCCCCCACTTTCTCTTCAAGTGCCGCTTCTCCATTAGAATTTGGAAGATGATCAAGGATTGACTTCACATACAAGACTTCGAGCGTCACTCCTGGAGTGGGTTTGATAGTGTCGAACCCTGATGGACCTCGATCATGCTCTCTCATGGGGAAAGAAGGAAAGCTATGACCACCCTACTCATCTTGGTTTCGTGGGAAATCTGGAATGAACGAAACGCAAGAAGCATGCCGATACCATGCCAACCATCATCTTCGATCGTATCAAGATGGAAGCTAGGACTTGGGTTCTTGCCGGTGCTAAACATTTGGATACCTTTATTGCGGGAGAGAAAACCTTTTTGCTCCTCGGTGTGGTTGTAACACTAAACTAAAACTTGGTTCCCAAGCTTCTTCTCTATTAATGAATTAAGGCAAATATTTTGCCTCTTCTTCTTCAAAAAAAAAAAAGTGTTAAACGTGTGGATCTTAGGCATTCTTAAAAGTCTATAAATTTTGTTTGATTCTGTCATTTTCAAAGGATATATCATTGACAACATCCAGACTTTTTTACAGAATGCTGAAACTCGTAAATATGGTTTTTGTATTTTTTAAGGGCGAGTTCGACCTCCATTTATCCGCTCTCCATATGACATATGATACAGAGTGGACGATTTGAACCGAAGATTTTAACATAATTTGTATGGTATATATTTAAGAGAAACTAATTCTAGTCAAGCCCACAGCTCTTCATAGACTCCTTCCGAGGCCACTCCACCAGCCCATGCGGTACATACCTATAGTGTACCGCAACATATTTATCCTTTAATTTAAATATAATTTGATGATTTTATTTTTAGTTTCTTTGAATACATGTGTTATATACAGAGTATATGTTTTCTAGTGACACATTCATCCATTTTGATTGTACGTCATGAAAATTGATTTTTTTCTTTTTCAAATGCCAAGATAGTTCTTTCCGAGAAAGTATTAGGTGGAGCCAACTGCACAAAGCCGGTGAAAAACAAGTGAAAAATGTGTTTTTGAAGGTTTAAACTTCTTTAAAAATAAAGTATGTTGGGGAAGTGATGATGTACAACATGTTCAAATTTGAATTACTTTACCTACCAAATTCGGTATGATTCTACACTTCAAATTTCATACTCCCTCCATTGTAATGAATAAGGCACCCTCACTTTTCATTTTTTTATTTGACCAAGAATTTCTCCAAATATATAAAGATTATTGATATAGAATTAATTTCATTAGAAAGTGTTTTTCAATACCAATCCAATGGTACTAATTATGTACAATATAGTTCAATTTTTTATTATCAAAGTTCGCTTTGGAATCATGTGTGACTTATTCATCAAAACGGAGGAGGTATGTTTATTGAACACCACCTTTTGACATAGTTCTGTTGGAATTTTTTATACCTTCCGAACCATATTTCTGTGGTGTTTTTCATTGCAATTTGGTTTCTACCGTGGACTTTCTTGTTTCTTTTGAACGTTTTATTGGATTGTTACATCGTGATGTACATGGTTTATGTTTGTAAGAAACATCCTACTAAATATCCATTATGAAGATCCTACTTATTTCTGTACACTCCGTATTCACGGCCATATAATTCACATTTTTTATGTGTATCCCTCATTATTTTTTGTCATACTTAGATTTCGAGAAAATGTGGTTCAACATTTATACGTGATGCGCATATCCATGCTCGCCATTCTTGTTGAATTGGAGGCACTAGCCAGTTCATCCAAAAGTTGGTGAAGGGTAAGCAATAGATTGGAACAATCCCCCTCATGCCTTGGCATGGGATCGATGTAAGCATAGTGCTTTGGCCGGATCTCTTAACTCCTGATTGCGCAGCTCGCTGTTGTAATCATCTGATCGTCCGCCTCTGTCATTGGACGCGATTTTGCGGGTCGGCTCGGGCCATGCCTGGTATCGTGTGGCAGCATTGCTACGAAGAAGAAGCAAGGATGCCGTTCAATGATCAATCCACTGCAAGTGGATTTCCGGTGAGACACATGTTGCTGTCGTTGTCGTTGCGTGGACACATGTTTTGAGCCATCAAAACAGTGTTAGTTGCTACAGCGTTCGGTAACCAAGTTGTCGGTGTGATATTCTGCATTTCACGAGATCACATTCCCATGCATCCATGTTCCCCGCTAGCGCTCGGAAGCTTGTTGTCGCCCTGCTACATTTCATGAAAGGCGAAGCTTGATCTGGAGAAAGTCAGGTCCTTGATAATTTCCATGGACCATACGGCCGTGCCCTTTTTGCTGGTGAGACGTGAGAAGGAATTTGCTGTTGAGCAAAAGGGAAGGGGTGTTGCCCTTTCCAGCCGAACTGATCGCTGGGAGCGGAGGACCAGCAGAAGCTAACAAGGAGGTTAGGTGCCCGGAGACCGTGGCGTTTGGTGGTTGTTGGAGATGGATTGTTTTAGTTTGGGCGAGTTGTTGGCATGGCTGCGTCGTCCGGCGACATTTCAGTGTTTCGAGCTTCATTATTGGCACATGGATACACACAAAGCGATGGAGTTTCTCTTGGCATGCACACCATCTTCTTCTCTCCGATGAAAAAGTGCTAGCAAACAGGCATAATATGGCCTTGCGTGCATTATGGATGGAAGAATCCGTCTTGCCTAACTAGGGCCACACCCACACCTATCACAGGTTCTTGAGTAAGTAGCACCTTTTCCTTTTACCACAAAAGGGAAACCCTGTAGTTACAGATTTGCCTGTCAGTAAATCACTCACCAATTAGCTCAATCAAATCAGAACTTGCTGGATCAATCACTCGATGCAGGCACAGTGCGCTTGACCTTTCGTCCGAATGCCGTTAAGAAGTGCCCACCAAACACATTATGGAAGTTGTTGCACGTAACAAGCTGTGCTTTCTCTTGGTCACTCATATTATTCATTGAAAGAGATGCGTGCGCCATGCGTTGTTTAGCCAATCAATCGCCTGAAAAAGCTCCCGGGATTCGTCAAACACAAGGTCTCTGGGATAAATTTCTACACAAGTTGCACGGACAGATCGACCATGCTCGTGGTTAGTTCGCGAACTATGGCAATATATTGCTATGCTATGGTATGATCTTCACATGAAGTTTCTGCTGGGCTTAGTTTTTATTAGGTCGGATGCGTTGGTGCGTTGTTTTTTATTGGTGATTGTTTAGTCTCGTCACGGGTCGACCTAACGATCGAATATTGTTTAAAATTGGGAAATATTAACAAAATGGTGGTTATGTACGTCTCCTGGATCTAAGATGTGAAGGGGGAGAAGCAACGTTGACTGGTTAGTTAGGAATATCAATCATGCAATTAAGTAGTTGTGGACAACAGTGAAGTAGCAGAATTGACATTTGAGAGGCCGGTTCATGGCACAGGCCAGGCTTAATTGGATCGGAGGCAACTTAATAAGGGAAGAAGTGGATAGGACCTGATCATGCTTTGGGTGGGTAAAATAATCATCGTATCATGTGTCATTGAGACATGTGAGAGTCAGTGGATCCGTAGCCAATTACTAGCTAGTGACATGCAGGAATGCGTAATTGTAGTGTACTAGGATTATTCCTATCCATCTTGACGGCGGACCAATGAAATATCATATGGATGTACTTCAGAGCATCTTCACTCGCGTCCCCAAAGCGTCCCTCAATGCGATTTAGACGTGCCGGACAAAAAAACGTTCCCAGCCGCGTCCCCCAAAGCGTCCCTCAAAGCGATTTAGACGTGCCGGACAAAAAAACGTTCCCAGCCGCGTCCCCCAAAGCCTCTTTTTGTCCGGCGCGGCCTGATACGGTGTCCGGCCCCTCGGGGCCGTCCCCGCCCCACAGGGGGCAGTCGGGGCACGCCGGACACAACGAAAAGCGAGGCGAAGCGACGCGGGGCCGACCCGTCAGTGGCACATTGAATTTTAACCTAACCGTCGCCTACCTCGTGAAGGAAGTTATTCGCGTGTAGTGACACACGACGGCATCTTTGCCTTAATGGCGACGAAGGGGCAGGCGAGATGTCTCGTCGGTGTTGCGCAGCCTCCACGCGGCGCTGCCGTTCGCACGGCACCGTTCCCGTGCTTTCTACTCGCCTCTTCCCGCACTTTCTTCCCGACGCGGCGTCTATAAAAGGCCCTCCCGCCTGAATGGCAGCCACCACAGCCGCCGGCACCCATTTCTCCGCCACAAGCACAGCCCTCATCGCTCCACCGCCGTCTCCTCCACCATCAGTGCGCAATGATGAACCGGCCTGGCGACGGCCAGTTCCCTCCACCGTCTCCCCCCCAACACCACCACCGGATTCACAGTTCGACATCGACGTCGCTGCCCGGGAAGAGCGGCGGCGGCGAGGGATGGAGGCTTGGCGTGCACATCATCAGCAGCAGGCCCACCAGTAGCGTGAGGCGGCGCACGCGGCGGCAGAAGCGGCGTTCTACGCCCCTGACCCCGCAGCTGACGAGAGCACGACGGCATCAGTGTGGCAGGAGGAGGCGCTGGCGGACACCATTGCGCAGTTCGACGCCTCCACGGCAGAAGAGGCGCGGCACCGCCGAACGGAGGAGATTGGCCAGCGGTGGACTGATGACCGCCATCGCCAGCGCGAGGAGCGGGATGCGCTGTACCGTGAAAGGGGGCGGCGATCGAGCGCCGGCGGCGGGAGTCGATGGAGCGGTCGCTGCAGCTGGCGGCAGAGGAGCGTCAGTAGCGGGAGGTGGCGCTGGCGGCAACGGAGGCGGCCTGGGGGAGGCGGGTGGATGCGTTGGCGGCGGAGGCCGACGCGTTGGCGGCGCGCCTGGAGGCGCGAATGGAGGACGAGGGGGAGGAGACGGAGGTCGAGGCGGAGAAGGAGGAGACGGAGGCCGAGGCGGAGGAGATGGAGGCCGAGGCGGAAGAGGAGGAGACGGAGGTCGAGGCGGAGGAGGAGGAGCACGACGATGACTTCGAGTGGTCCGACAACGATGGGCCGCACCCGGACGAGACGGCCGATCAGCAGCGCGCGCTCGTCGAGTCCTTCGAGTCGGAGAAGAAGCTCCAAGACGCCGCCAGTGCCCGCGAAGAGGCGCAGATTCACCTCGCCGTCGAGCTCTCCCTTCAGACGGCGCAGCAGGGGAGGGCAGGCGACGACGCCCTGCTGGAGCAGCGGCGTCTAGCCACCGCCCTACGCATGGAGAGGCGGCGCGCGCAGCAGGTGCTCCGGCGGAGGGGAGGCGACACCAGGTCAGGCCTGTCGAACGCACCGCCGAGCGGTCAGTAGGCTAGGGTTTAGATGAAATGTAGCCGTTTTCATTCAAACTTTGTAATATATAATCAAATTTGAATGAAAACCTTTATTTTCGTGCACTAATATTTATTTGGAGAATATGTTTGGGGGACGCGGCTGAGGAGCGACGTCCCCCAAACGCGGTACGAACAAAATACGTCCTCCAAACGCTTTATCCGGCACGATTTGAGGGACGATTTAGAAGACGCGACTGGAGATTCCCTTATGAGTAGCAGTTTATCGAAGAGGGGCATCGAATGCAGAAGAGCACTAACTAGATTAGCATACCCCTGTCAGCAAGTAAGACGAGCGATATTCATATGCCGGCGCGTGGTTGTATTTCGTGGGGTTTTAGGCTGGTCATAGTGCATAGTAACTTCAACTAGTAACATGCACATGACACTAGTTTATGTTACTATCCTCATAGTGCAAAGTAACATCAAGTTACTACTCCATTAATTAGCTTGTAGACTCATTGTGTCTTGAAAAGTATGATGTTACAGTAACTAGTAACTAGCTATGTTACTCTATCCTCATCTCTCCTCATTGACTCAGTGCCACATAAGCAAATTTGTTGAGTTGGCTCCTAACACTACGGGAGAGCACAGATGTGCCGACGGCCGCCGTGTGTGCCGACGGCCAAATATCGGGGCCGTCGGCACAGAAGCATCCGGACCGCGGCGACAAAGATGGCCGTCGGCGTTAAAATGGCCGTCGGCACAAGCCGGTTGTGCCGACGGGCACAGTTCTGGCCGCCTGTGCCGACGGTTATACCGTCGGTGTAGCTTTTTTCTATTTCTGCACGACAGTCTTCAAAAAAGCATAATTAAATCATTCTAATTGAGAAAAATAAGTATAATATATCAAATTTTGCAGAAAAACAAGATCTATCATAGAAAAATAAAAAAATGGAATATTTCAAATACCTAAACAAATCTTTTTAGAAATGAGCTATAATGTTCGAGGTTTCATGGCTTTCACACACGCCAAAAATGAAAAAATTGTCGCTCGTGGGTCGGATTAGAAATCCACGTCCGGGGACTTGCTTCCCATCCTAGGGTCCACACACGTGCCAAATATGATCTCGTTTCGGCAAACTATGCCATGCTGAGGCCGTTTCCCACCTCATTTCCCCTAAAATCCATAGAACTCCGGACGTGATAGCCCTTTTCGTGAAGGATTTTTCAAAATAATTGTCGTATCCTAGTTTTAACAAATGGAATAGTTACTATGACATATAAAATAACGTCACGCGGCTCTGTGGGATTTTTGGACTTCGTTCAAATTGTCATCTGGCCAAAACAGGACCCCCGGGACATGCGGTATCGCTGTACCGGGCGTGCGGGTGCACCCATTCATGAACAAACTAAACGGACAAAAATTAGCACATATAATGATGCGTCGTAGAACTTAAAACAAATTTTCCGGAATTTCTCGAGCGACGGATAGTTCACCCCTAGTTCAAATCTGGTCAGTTTCCAGCGGATTCGACGGGACACCGCCGGAGGCCGCATGGGTTCCCAAAATGCTAACGCGTCCACATGTCTTGTGATAAGTGGTACGTAGGTGGTCTACTATCATCGCACGGAGGTTTCATGTCATACTAAAATACGCCCCATGTAGCTGCTTCACAAATAAAAACCGTTTTGGCACGCTAAAAATGAAAAGATGGTCGTCCGTAGGTCGGATTAGAAATCCGCGTCCGGGGTCTTGCTTCCCATCCTAGGGCCCACACACGTGCCAAATATGATCTCGTTTCGGCAAACTATGCCATACCGAGGCCGTTTCCCACCTCATTTCACCTGAAATCCATAGAACTCCGGACGTGATAGCCCTTTTCACGAAGGGTTTTAAAAAATACGTATCCCAGTTTTGACAAACAGAATAGTTACTATGACATATAAAATGACGCCACGCGGCTCCGTGGGATTTTTTTTTGACTTCGTTCAAAAAGCCATCTGGCAAAAACAGGGCCCCCGGGACATGCGGTATCGCCGTACCGGGTGTGCGGATGCACCCATTCGTGAACAAACTAAACGGACAAAAATTAGCACATATAATGATGCGTCGTTGAACTAAAAAAAAAATTCCGGAATTTCTGGAGCGACGGATAGTTGACCCCTAGTTCAAATCCGGTCAGTTTCCAGCGGATACGGTGGGACACCGCCGGAAGCCGCATGTGTTCCCAAAAAGCTAACGCATGCACATGTCATCTGATAGGTGGTGCGTAGGTGGTCTACTATCATCGCACGGAGGTTTCACTTCATACAAAAATGCGCCCCATGTAGCTGCTTCACAAATAAAAACCGTTTGGGCACGCTAAAAATGAAAAGATGGCCGATCGTGGATCGGATTAGAAATGCGCGTCCGGGGTGTTACTTTCCATCCTAGGGCCCACACACGTGCCAAATATGATCTCGTTTCGGCAAACTATGCCATGCCGAGGCCGTTTCCCACCTCATTTTCGATAAAGTCAGTCAAATTTAAACTAGAGGTACTTGATCTAATGCTCATGATTTTTGGGTAAGTTAACTTTGTAGGTTCAAAAGATGATATGGATGTCATATTTGTATTCCTCTCATTTTTCTGATCAATTTAGACATATTATTTGCCAAATTCGCATTTACTGATATTAATTATTCCTTATTAAATAAAAAACAAAAAATAAAATCATTTAATTGTTTTTCAAATTCTATATTATTATTATTCATATATATTCATTGTTGTTTACTTAAATATTTGTTTAGAATTTTAAAATATAGAGGTGTGACATCACGGTCAAAGGGTTAATATGATAGATATGGTAATATTAACATCAAGGTGTAATTTGTTTCAGGGAAGCTCATCCGAAGAGAATCCAGAAGTTAAGCGTGCCGGTGCGGGAGTAGTGTGAGGATGGGTGACCAACTGGGAAGTTTGACCATAAGTGCAATTTGACCTAAGATTAAGTGTACTAAGTGTGATTGTGAAAGATTAACAAGTAAAAAAATAGAAGAAGAAAAGTGAAAAAAAATAATTTTTTACTTGCACTATGAGCAGTCTTACTCGTTTCACATGCAGAAAACAAGCAATGGTCGGGTCAGCTAGCTCGTTGGGACCTTCTGCACACGACGCCCCACCTCCATTTCACGGCATGGCAATTGGCAGTAGAATCAACAACGTTGGACGCTTGGACCCGAGTCTCGCCGGTGGGTCCCCAGTTAGGCCGTTCGGTGGTACGAGTAGGACCCGTCCCCGTCTGGGTAGCTTCCATACCCTGCAAGCAATTGTCCTGGGTTGGATTGCGTTGCAGCTTGCATGCACCAATCTTTGTCCTCCTACAACAACGACTTCGCATATTTTTCTTCTTGCAGCAGGTACGGCGCACAATGCAGTGCAGCGGCTACTGCTCGAGTACACTACTGATGAGGACAAAAGATCAGACCCGTCGTGAGCTGCTGGCGATTTACACAAAAATAACCCAAAAGTGGAAGAAAAGCACAGACTGACCCTCCGACGAAACTATTTCACCAATCTAACCCTTTTGTGTGGCGCCCCTCCCACGGGCGCCACACATGCCCATGTGGCTCCCCTCCTGCCGGCGCCACACACCCGGCCCGACGTGGCCCCTCGCCGCCGAGCCGGTGCGCCCTTCCGACGTGGCAGCATGTGTGGCGCCCCTCCCAACGGCGCCACACATGCCAACTTATATCATGTTTTCGGTCGAAAACATCCAGGGGCTCCGGAACGTCTGGGACTTAGCCGTTTTGCGAGGCTCGATGTGTGGCGCCGATGACACGGCGCCACACTAGCATGTGTGGCGCGATGCCACGGCGCCACACATCCACTTAAGTGTGGCGCCCGCGCCCGCGCCCAGCCCCGACCCGGCCGGTTTCTTCTCTTCTCTCGTTCCTCCCGAGAAACCGCCGCCGCCGCCCGAGTCCCCTTCGCCCCCCCCACCAAATCGACCCAGCAATCGTCACATCCGGCCGGCCAAGTCCTTCCTCCTCCATTCCTCAAGGTATTCCCCTTCGAATCCCTCACATTCATCCACTAATTTCATAGATCTTGCTAGATTTGCACATGAACCCTAGACATGGAAACTAGATTTGAAATGGCTATGTATGTGTTGAATGTGTATGTGTAGGAACCCTAGATATGTAGGAACCCTAGATATGTAGGAACCCTAGATATGTAGGAACCCTAGATGTGTTGAATGAAATTTTACATGTATGTGTTGAAATCCTTATGTATGTATGTGGTGAAAGGCAAAATTGGAGCTTAGCAAATGCATTCTATTGTCTTACATATGTCTATTATGTGCCTAGGAATGGTATGTCTTACGAAATTCATATGTGTGATGTATTTGGATATGAACTCTCATGTATGTGTGATGTATATGTGATTCGAAAGTTAGATATATTCTCATGTATTCTTGATGGAATAACTCATATTTGTTAGGAATGTATGTGTGATGGCTTATTTGGATATATTCTCATGTATGTGTTGCTCATATTTGGTATGAATGGCTCATAATATGTTGTATGTGTTGCTCATACATGTAGGATGGTGTGGCTTCCGGATGAAGAGTACGACAGGGGAGCACCGGGCTGTTCATATGACGGAGAGGGGAACGGATCTTCACCCTTTGAAGATTCGTTACCATGGCACACCGGATATACCTTATGACGAGAGGTACACGGAGTTCATCCGGCCTACCGGTCTTATGCCGTTCATATCCCTTGTAAGCCGTGGGGGCCACACATGAACCCCTCGGCACTCACCGCCCTTGTCGACCGGTGGAGGCCGGAGACTCACACCTTCCACTTGAGGGCCGGCGAGATGGCCCCTACTGCGCGGATGTTTCCATGATCCTTGCACTACCTATTCAGTGGCGAGCCACCGTGTATGAACACAGCTTCCGATGGGTGGCGCAGACGGATGGAGGACCTTATTGGCAGTGGCTCCTCCGCCGCCGGAAAATCCAAAGGAGAGAGTTCCCGCCGGCGCGTCTTTCACTTGGATCAGAACTAACTTTGCAGAATGCCCCATAGAGGCCGACGAGGACACTCGGAGGACGTACGCCCGCGTGTACTTATGGTACATGATTTCCAGGACTCTCTTTCCTGACAGTGGGGGTAAGCTGGCCCATTGGTGTTGGCCGAAGGCGCTTACGGTGTTGGACGCCCGGTGGAGTTGGGGAACAAGCGGCACTTGCCTACCTCTACCGGCAGGTGATGATTTGTTCTATGTACTATTTTCCTATAGTTGTGCGCTACACAAAGTAGTAACCAAATATCTTATGTACGCAGTTGGACGAAGCTTGTCGCAGGACTGGGAGCAAGACGGGTAGCGGCGGTATTGGTGGATGCATGCTCCTACTTTCCGTATGGAGCTGGGACCGCCTATCGATTGGGCGTCCCGAGGTACTCAACGAGACGCCATGGCCTCATTTCCCTCACTTTCCTGATCGGGAGCCCACTTGGGCATACCTTTGGGACAATGTCTCGGAGATGACGAGCGATCCAATGATCATGTACAGAGCAGACACCGCGGAGTTGGACACTCTTACCGCTGAGCAGTGTAACCGATCACCTGCGGAGTTGCAATCCTAGTTTTGATTGATTCTACCGGCATCTACTAAATAATTGTATGCCGCAGGTGGAATGGGAGCCATATGGTAGCTACTACCGTATTGGCGCGGCGATGACTGACCTAAACCCCAAGTGCACGGAGGAGGCGCAGTTCTGGCGTATGCGCTGCCCACTCATATGCATGTGGCTTGTTGAACACCACCAGCCGCAAAGAGTGATGAGACAGTTTGGGCTGTATCAGGAGTGCCCACCAATGTGGCAAGACACGGACAAGGCGCTTCACAGGTAAACTTCTGGAATCATGCGATGGAAGATTCTTGATAGAAGAGGTACAAACTAACTTGTTGATTCTTGCAGGCTTGATAGGCAGCGGCAGAGGAAGATCACAAATTGGCCAGTCCATCATAGCGGCCACATCACAGCGTTCCAACACTGCTTGGAAGCGGCACGGAATGCTGGCCCTGAGCAGATTATGCCCTTCCCACTGGCGCCACAAGTGCTAGTGTGGCGCCCGTGGCATCGGCGCCACACATGCCAACTTATATGAACCATTGGGTCCAAAACATACTGTGGGACAAATCCTCTGGGACTTAGCCGTTTTCGCGAGGCTCTATGTGTGGCGCCCGTGGCATCGGCGCCACACAGGCTAGTGTGGCGCCCGTGTCATCGGCGCCACACATCGAGCCTCGCAAAACGGCTAAGTCCCGCAGGAATTGTCTCACGGTATGTTTTGGGGATTACAAGTGCATGTGTGGCGCCGTTGGGAGGGGCGCCACACATGCTGCCACGTCGGATGGGCGCACCAGCTCAGCGTCGATGGCGCCACGTCGGCTGGGTCAGTGGCGCCGGCAGGAGGGGAGCCACATGGGCATGTGTGGCGCCCCTCCCAGGGGTTAGATTGGTGAAATAGTTTCGCCGGAGGGTTAGTCTGTGCTTTTCTTCCACTTTTAGGTTATTTTTGTGTAAATCCCCTGAGCTGCTGGTGGTCTGGTGACGGCACCACGGAATGATGATCGGGAACGCGCGCCCAGCTTTGTCGCGTCCAGAGTGACGGTTTACATCTGTAGCCTGTAGGGATAAAAAATGCGTCTGCCCCCGCCCAGCGGCTCGATGCAAAGGGTGGTGTTTGGTTATTCAGGTTCGATTTGGGTACCGTTGCGTCAGTGAGAAAAATGTCACTGCTAGTTCTCTCTGGGTTAAAATAGATAATTTGTTTAGTAACCTAGGTTGAAGCAGTTGGTACCCAATTGCCACTTTTTTGGTTGGTCGTATGCTTTTTCTGACCTCACCTATATGGCAATATGGTGACCTTAACTCACACATCATAAGCATCGGCACGTTGGCGATCACGAAACCAGACACCGCCATGGCACCAACGTTCACGCCGGTCACAAGCACCACGACGTCGACGATCACAAAGCCAGCCAGTACCATGGCACCGCCGATCACGCCGATCACAAGCATCACCAGTGTTAGGGAGACATCCTCCCGTGCGGCTAACCAAGATTAGTTAGGGATATTTCTTGTGTAACAATACTTGTAATCTTGACTTGTACCTCAAGTCCTTGTGCATATAAATAGAAACAGAGGGAGAGGAGGCGTGCCATCGAGCAGCCCATTGTTTCATGGTATCAGAGCGGGTCATCCTCCCCGCCGCCTAAACCCCTCCCTCCCTCTCCAACAACCCTAACCCTAGCCGCCAACCTCCCTCCCTTCTCCCACCATGACTCCCGAAGAACTCGCAGCCAAGGAGCGCGAGCTCGAGGCTTGTGCCAAAGCCCTAGATAACCGCGAAGCCTCCATCAACCAACAGATCATCGCCGCCACCAACGCAGCCGCCGCCTCCCTTCCGGCTGGCCAAACACCCTCCTCAAACCCTAACCCAACCGAACCCACCACCACCAGTCCCTCCACCTACGCAACCTCCATCAAGCTCCACGTGCCGATCACCCTCAGCCTCACCGACGGCAACTACACAAGCCTGGAGGGAGCTCTTCCTCGTCGCTCTCGGCCGCTACGGTCTCACCGCCCACGTCACCGGCGAAGCCACTCCCTCCGACACGTCTCCTACCTCTCGCTTGGGGCCGTGATGACTACACCGTGCTCTCCTGGATCTACGGCTCCATCGACACCGACCTCCTCGGCATCGTCATGCGTCCCGGCTCCACCGCGCTCACCATCTGGGACGCCATCGAGAATCTCTTCCGCGACAACAAGAAGCACCGCGCCATCCAGCTTGAGGCCGACTTCCGCAACACGCCACAGGGCGATCTCTCCATCAGCGACTACTGCGCCAAGCTCAAGAACCTCGCCGACTCCCTCAGCGACATCGGCCAGCCCATCGGCGACGAAACGCCGGTTCGACACTCCTCCGAGGCCTTAATGACACTTACGCCCATCTGCGCTCGTTTCTCCCCTTTCAGGTGCCGTTCCCCTCGTTTCTTCAGACGCGCTCCGCCCTCATCCTGGAAGAAACTCAGCGCCGCACCGACGTACGCAACGCCGCCTCCACCGCACTCTGGTCCATGGGCCAGAGCGTACTGCCCAACAATGGGAGCGCCCGCGCCCCTCCTTCTGGTGACCGCTCATCGCCTGCTCCCTTCGGGGGCGATCGCGCCGGCGGCCGCGACACCAACTACTTCACCAACTCCTTCCGTGGCGGAGGCCGCGGACGCGGCAGCGGACGAGGACGTGGGCGCGGCCGCGACAACCCCTGGCAGTTCAATCCCTGGACGGGGGCCCCTACTCGCGCCCAGCTACAGCAGGCCCCATGGCAGCCACCTCCATCAACACAGTGGCAGCCGCGCTCACCAACGACATGGCAGCCGCCGTCCCCGAGCCTCCTCGGCCCGCGCCCCGGCATGACACCACGGGCGTATACAACCCGGGGCTCCTACGTCCCTACCGCCCACCGGCAACGGCGGATCGACCCGGCTCTCCTCGCTGCCCTCAACAACCTGCAGCTACCCGGCGGCGATTGGCACATGGACACTGGTGCATCCTCTCACAAGGCATCCGATCCTGGTAATCTCCACTCCCTCCTTCCATCCTCATCCCAATTTGTCACCGTCGGAAACGGTGCAACTCTTCCTGTCACCCATGTCGGTTCCCAAACTCTTAATACCCTCACTAAACCCCTTTATCTTCACAACATACTCCTAGTTCCACAAATCATCAAAAATCTTATATCTGTTCGTCAATTCTGCATCGATAATCACTCCACGCCCAGCGGGATCGTGATTCTCCGATGTAACAGTCCAGGCCCTCTCTACACCGTCAATCCACCTGCCTACGCTGCTGCATTCCTCGCCACCATCTCCCACGACCTCTGGCATCGCCGCCTTGGACACCCCGGCAACAGCTCCACGCCATCTCTACCCACTGGCTTGCCGAATAAAACAGGACCCTCCCTGTGTCATGCATGTCAATTAGGAAAACATGTTAGGTTACCATTTTCTTTGTCGAACTCGTCTACTACTCGCCCGTTTGAACTATTACATTGTGATCTATGGACCTCCCCAGTCCTTAGCATGTCTGGTTTTGCCTATTATCTAGTCATTATTGATGATTTTTCTCATTATTTTTGGAGCTTTCCTATTCGTAAGAAATCCGATGTCTTTGCCATGTTCGTTACTTTTCATGCCTTTGTCGCCACCCACTTCAATCTCCCTATTCTAACTATCCAATGCGACAATGGAAAAGAATTTGACAACATTAAACTAAACTCCTTCTTTCAATCCCATGGAACCCTTTTTCGCTTCTCATGCCCCTACACTTCTCAACAAAACGGCTAAGCCGAACGAGCCATTCGCACCATCAATGATGTTATCCGCACCCTTCTCTTCCAAGCCTCCCTGCCTCCCAATTTTTGGGCTGAGGCTCTCCACACTGCCTCTCACCTTCTCAACCTCCGTCCCACCGCAGCCCTCCGTAGACAAACCCCACACTTCACCCTCTACGGTACACATCCATCCTATGATCACCTACGCGTGTTCGGTTGTCTCTGCTATGTCAACATTTCCTCCACTAGTCCCAACAAACTAGCCCCACGCGCCACCAAATGTATTTTTCTCGGTTATCCATCCCGCCACAAAGGCTATAGGTGTCTCGACGTGTCTTCCCGACGCATCCTAATCTCCCGACACGTTACGTTCGATGAACATACCTTTCCTTACGCCTCCATCACACAAACATCTACACCACCTGCCATCATCGACCCCATAGATCCCCACTTCCTACCAATACCTCCAACCATATCCACGTCGGCACCACCATCTCCCACTCCACCCCCTGCCCCGGCAGAGATTTCTGCTTCCGCGAGCCCACGCCAGCCTGCCGCCGCCTCTTTTCCTGCCGCGGCAGCCTCTTCCCTTGCCGTGGCACCACTTTCTCCTGACTCGCCTCCACGGCAGCCTGCCGCCGCTCTGTCTCCTGCCGTGGCAGCGCCGTGGCCCAGCATTACTCATGTGTACACTCGCCGCCCTTCGGCACCACCCGTTATCCATCGCACTCGTAGAACCACCGGTAAACTCCCACCTCCCATCGATAAACTCAATCTCTCTACCACCGTATCTTCTCCTATTCCTCACAATTATCTAGTTGCTCTTCGTGATCCTTCCTGGCGCCAAGCCATGCAGGACGAATATGACGCTCTTCTCCAAAACCAAACCTGGACTCTCGTCCCTCCCCCTCCTGGTGCCAACATCGTCAGTGGCAAATGGATTTTTCGTCACAAATTCAATTCCGATGGATCTCTTGCTCGTCACAAGGCACGTTGGGTCGTTCGTGGTTTCACACAACAACCTGGCATTGACTTCGACGAGACTTTCAGCCCTGTCGTCAAACCAGCCACCATCCGTGTTGTTCTCTCCCTCGCCGTGTCTCAAAATTGGCCCATCCATCAACTCGACGTCAAAAACGCCTTTCTTCACGGCAACCTTTCCGAAGAAGTCTACAGCCAACAACCCTCAGGGTTTGTCGATCCCTCTCGTCCCACTCATGTCTGTCGTCTCCTCAAATCACTATACGGTCTTAAACAGGCTCCTCGGGCTTGGTTTCAACGATTTTCTACCTTTGCTCGTTCCATTGGCTTCCTTGAATCCAAATCTGATAACTCTCTTTTCACTCTCCATCGCGGTTCTGACATCGCTTATCTACTTCTATATGTTGATGACATCGTTCTCACCACATCCACCACTTCCTTTCTCCATTCTATCATCAACACTTTCAGTCGCGAGTTTGCCATGAAAGACCTCGGACCTCTTCATCATTTTCTCGGTATCTCCGTCACTCGCCAACCCCATTCTCTTCACCTATCTCAACGACAATATATCCTAGACATCCTCCACCGGGCCGGCATGAGTGACTGCCATCCGTCCTCCACTCCCGTTGATAC
Organism: Lolium rigidum; assembly: GCF_022539505.1. NCBI lineage: Eukaryota > Viridiplantae > Streptophyta > Magnoliopsida > Poales > Poaceae > Lolium > Lolium rigidum. Next base: position 366,573,134 of record NC_061510.1, read on the forward strand.
CAAAGCAAAACTTCCTGCCTCTACCGGTCCACCTGTGGCCGATCCCTTCCTCTATCGTAGTCTAGCCGGCGCTCTTCAATACATGACTCTCACTCGGCCCGAAATATCCTACGCTGTTCAACAAGTTTGCCTTCACATGAATGATCCACGTGAACCTCACCTTCTCATTGTCAAACGGATCCTTCGCTACCTCAAAGGGACTCTCGATCATGGTCTTACTCTTCACTCCTCCACCTCTCACTCTCTCATTGCCTACTCGGATGCTGATTGGGCAGGATGTCCGGATACTCGCCGATCTACGTCGAGTACTTGTGTGTTCTTGGGTGACAACCTGGTTTCTTGGTCATCTCGCCGACAGCCCACCGTGTCACGCTCTAGCGCTGAGGCTGAATACCGTGCTGTTGCCACTGCCGTTGCCGAGACTTGTTGACTCCGTAATCTACTGCAGGAGCTCCGGCGTCCCCTTGACAGCGCCACGATTGTCTACTGTGATAACGTGAGCGCTATTTATCTCTCGGCCAATCCAGTTCAGCATCGGCGTACCAAGCACATCGAACTTGACATACATTTTGTGCGTGAGAAGGTGGCTCTTGGGGCTCTGCGAGTGCTACATGTACCCTCCGAGTTCTCGGTTTGCTGACATCTTCACTAAGGGACTACCGTCTGTCCTATTTCATGAATTTCGATCCGAGTCTTCACGTCGGCGAAGCACCGAGTTCAGACTGCGGGGGCGTGTTAGGGAGACATCCTCCCGTGCGGCTAACCAAGATTAGTTAGGGATATTTCTTGTGTAACAATACTTGTAATCTTGACTTGTACCTCAAGTCCTTGTGCATATAAATAGAAACAGAGGGAGAGGAGGCGTGCCATCGAGCAGCCCATTGTTTCAACCAGGTCGTCGACCATGAAGCCGAACACAACCATCACACCGCTGATCACGCCCATCACAAGCATCACCACGTCGCCGACCACGAAGCTGAACACTACCATGACACCGTTGTTCACGCCCGTCACAAGCATCACCATGTCGTCGACCAGGAAGTCGAATACCACCATGACACCGCTAGTCACGCCGGTTACAAGCATCACTACGTCGCCAACCACGAAGACGAACATCACCATGCCGCCACCGACGACAAGGATGGTCACCACCATGGATTATCACCGCTCGCTTCTCACCTATCATCACCACGTCACCGTCCATGAAGATGGCAACCGGAGCAAGAGTACTCCAAAATATACTCACACATACGTACGAACTACATTATACTAGCGAGTCATTTATCTATCCGTCTATGTCCACCGAAACTAAAACCTTTTAACACGAGTCATGCGGAACAGTGAGGTGAACTTACTCCTCAAAGGAAATTTCAAATAGTTGAGCGTGTGCAACAAATTTGGAAAAAAATCGCTCAAAACTTCATACACGAAATTGACGATTTACGACTGACAAAACTCGAAACCGATTGTCAGAGTTGATTCATATCATAGATACACATCTTTTTCATATACAGCTTATTTTGATTTGAAGTATAGTTGTGTTGATTTGAAGAGAGGGCGTGTGGAGTACTTTAAGCAAGAGAGAGCGAAGCTGCTCCACGAGCGAAGGTTGCATCGATCGAGCGCACGAGCGAAAAGAACGGGACATGCCCGGTAGAAACGGTCATACTTGGGGCAAGTCCCGTCAGAGATCACCCCCAAGGCATACACTAGATGAGGCATACACTAAATGAAACTGAAGCGTCAAGAGTAAGATGGCGGATGGAAAAGACCACCCTCAATCAGGGTTGTCCAGCTTTTGCAATTTCCCATAATGAGAGGGTTGGCTACTTCCCCACGTTCAAGAAGATCAGTCCGATCAAGTATCGAGTGGCTATCTTCAACTACTCGTGCTGTGAGATGATAACGAAGTGCCCTGACCATGGAGAAACCATCAGGAGAACCGTGGAAGACATAGGTTGAGTGATCGCCAATGGTTAGTGGTCAATATAAGTGAGCTATGTACTATGTCGTGTGGATTATTGTTCTAATGTGGTACTTTGCTAAGTAAGCTACTACTGGTTATCTTACTATTCTAGATGTGTGCATGTATTACGCAACCAAAGACATGAAACTTATTTCTCCGCGGAGCTAAACTGAAGATTCACAAGCTAGCAAACAAAACGGAGAACATAACCGAAGTACCATTTGGCATCCTGACAGATCCTACCCCGGGCCCCAAATTTGATCTAATGAGGATGATGAGTCTCCGTCCGGTTCGTCTTTGAGAGTGGATTTTCTGGCGGAACCGGTTCCTACCGGAGTCCCATCGGCCGTTCAAAAATGCGTGGTGATTCGGAAAAAAATAACCTGTATAACGACTTGTTTGGCTGCCGATCTGTGAGACAGGTGCGCATACGTACGATATACTTCCGAGGGACCCCCACAACCACCCCAGCGTGGCTCAATTTCCTTCTCTCTCTCAATCCTTATCCAGAAAAGCGGCGGCGACCGGCGAGGCGGGACCTTCAGCGAGGCGGCGAGACCGAGTGCAACCTTCAGCGAGGCTGCGGCCGGAACGGTGGCGCCGTGCCTGAGCATGAGGTTGCTCTCGAGCTCTGGCTCCTCTGCCGCCCCCTCCTACCCGCAGTGCCTCGACCTCCTCGACGAGAGCCGCCGGAGGAAGACGATGCTTCGGCCGCCACCATGTTCATGTGTAGGCTAAGTTTGGGGTTTTTTTTTTGGACGGGTCTAGGGAGCAAACGCGGGCTGGATAGTACGCCCCAGCCCTCACCCAGAAAAGGAAAGTCCACACCATCCCGCTATTCTATTTTTGGTAATTCATCCCGGTCCGGTTTGGGTAGGCACCTTCCAGTGTTCCACCCAACCCGATGCACGTGCACCACACAGGAAACATCATGTCCCATACCTATCCGGTTCCCACCAATTGCTTGGCTGATTACACCATAAAAAATCTGGTTCCCAAAAACGAGAATATGTGCCATCATTTGAACTAGTCATTTAAGACGAGATATTGTACTAGTTGTACCACCTAGACATAATCTGGCAAAAAAATATCGAAATAACCAGCTGTATTTGAACTCGTCATTTAAGACTCACTCCAAAAACAGTTGGGTGATCTTAAAAAAAGGTTGTTATTGCTAGCTTAGTGCAAATTTGACAATTCTTGTCGTTTCTCCTTATTGATCTCCACTTGTATATCATCCGGCATGTCTGAAAACAGAATTGCAACATGACAGAAAAGTTATACTCCGTACTACAACTTATTGAAAATACAACTGAGCAGGGAAACAAAAACCACAAGACTTCCTCAGAAATATGCAACAGCTTAGTAGGATCCATCAATGAATTTACTTTATAACGAAAAGCAATTTAAAATGGGGATAAAAAAATGCCATGTTAGGCAGGAATAACACAAAATAGTGGACACCCATCCAGCCAAATAAAAGTATAGAACAATAGGTAACCTAATTAAAATAGCTCAGCAAGTTAATCTTATGATTCCATTTCATATATTTGACATAAATAATAACTACGATATCTCACCGGATCAGCAACTTAACAGTAACCCTGTGTGCAACAACATTGTATATACAACTTGACATTAAAATAATACAAAATTAGAAGCAAGGTCGGGGTTTCACTATAATTATTTTCACGCCAGAAAAACACTGATATCTTGCCCAATCGGCAACTTAACAACCAATAGGCAACTCAAGAGAAACTGCTAGAGAATTTAACTATAAGGCTCCGGTGGTGCCATTTTCATATAAACAACTAGTACAATATCTCACCGGATCAACAACTTAGCAGTAACCAGTGTGCAACTTAGCAGCAACCTATATGCAACTTGATAATTAAATTAGGCAACATATCTCTACACTTGCTAGTGGTATTAATCACACTAGGTTTACGCTTTAAGAAATCACCACACGCAAACGAACCACTTTGCAAATGGATGAGGGCACAAAGACCACCACTATCGTGTCACATATGGTGGTACTAAGTTAAGCGATAAAGTATGATACCAAATCAAAGTTGATATGTGCAGAGGAGAAGATCCAGGAGACCAAGTTGAATTTCATGAGGACACCCTTCCTGCTCCTGACCTCGACTGGTTTTGGCAGACATGAAGAACCACCCACAGCTTCCGTTGGTAACAAGCATGCATAGCGGAGAACATGCACCTGGAAAGTTCTGGAAACAAGATCACAAACAAGAGCAAACTTAGTGGGTAGAAACCTGCAACTTACTTGTATGCTACGTACAATAAGAGAACAAGCATTACACATCCAGTTTTGTAGCAATAAATTCTAGGTTTTCTTTTTAAGTAGTTAAATGTTGTAAAAGCAAACTTAATAGCATGGAGTAGCAACTTAACTTTGTTGACAACAACAACTTAGGTATGTTGCAAAAGCAACTTCATATATGTCGTGAAACTTAATTAACTATTGTAAAAGCAAACTTAATAGCATGGAGTAGCAACTTAAGTTTGTTGAAAGAAACAACTTAACTATGTTGCAAAAGCAACTTAATATATGTTGTGAAACTTAACTAACTGTTGTAAAACCAAACTTAGTAGCATGGAGTAGCAACTTAACTTTGTTGAAACAAACAACTTAGCTATGTTGCAAAAGAACCTTAATAGGTAACTTATTAAGTCAGATGATTACTTGGTAAACCAGAACACAACAATAGCCCCTAAGTTTATTGGATAAACGTGGAAAAACAACTTGAGAGGGACGGTAAGCAACTAAATGAGATGGAATAAGCAACTTAATTAAAGGTATGAGCAACCAAATTGGCAGGGGTCATCAACATATCTAAAAGAGACTACAACTCTTCTATTGTGAAAACTTAACTAAACATGATATTGCGGAAAAACAAAACTTGATAAAAACCGAGCAGTAAAACAATAATTAAAGGTATGAACAATTAATTTTCCAGGGATAAACTAAAAGAGACCAAAAACTCAATACTATTGTGAAAAATTAATTAAACATGGATATTGCAGCAAAACATAAATCAATACAACTGAGCAGTAAACAACTTAATTTAAGGTATGAGCAACTTAATTACCGAGAAGAATCAACTTAACTAAAAGTGAGTAGCAACTCTACTATAAAAGAAGAACCGTGGGGCATTAGTGAGTAGCAACTCTACCAAAAAAGCCCATGCATATCAGAAACATGGGACTAAGAAACCGGATTATTGACCTGGAACTTCTCATATGTATGGCCAATAAATTACATTCCAGAAAAAATGGTTGTTGTACATCCAACTCATCTCTGAAGGACAACTTAATTTCTATGAAAAACAACTTAGTGAGATGGCAAAAAGCAACTTAATTAAATCAGCATACTAATTAGGTATGTCAAATAAAACAACTTAGTTAGAATCGGTATATAACTGACGGGGATAACAAAAAAAAACAACTTAGTTTAAAATCTAGTGTACAACTTAATCTTCATGAAATAAAACTTTGTGAGATGAAAAAAGTAACTCAATTAAATCACTATGCTACTTAGGGGCATTTGATTATAAAACAAAACTTAAATTGAATCAGTATGCTACTTCGGGGGTATTTGAACAACCACTAGGTAAGTTAATTTGCAGCCTGCAATTTACAACATAGTGCGTTGGAGGCTAATAATCTAGGCAACATGAATAACTTTTAGTAGGCATCAAAGTGGATAATTTATTCTCCATAGAAATATATAGCAGCTAACTCAGCATAATGAAAATCAACATAGCGCATGAATGAGAGTGTATGCAAAAGTAACTTAAGAACAATCTTTCTGAATAAAAATTGTGTGTATGCTAGTTAACACATGTGTGAAGTAACAAAATAATGGATCCATAAGCAACTTAGAAGACATGCCTCGATGAAACCCTACCTGAGCACTTAACCACCTCAATATGAAGTACTGTGTTAAGCATCAAATATCTAATCTCACACTAAACATAGTAGATTTTTTGTGTGGGAACAAAAATGAAAATGGCACCGAAAAATCCATTCCGATACCCCAAAAAGTTCACCATCCGTTTGCTCCTGAAATCAACACTGCATGTATACCCTCCCTCCTAATTGCAACAAGAGAATGGATCAAGTTTTGGGAATATACCGTCAATTTCATGGCGGAAATGTCTTCAAAAGCTCGTCAACGATGATGGGCATCCCATGCCCTTTCAAACGCTCATACCTCTATACAGTGGACATATACAGTATCACCGGCACAGTGAATCACTAGTGGGGCGAAAGCCATTCCATCTCCGGAGGGAACTTAGCATCGTCTTCGACCACTACCCCATACACATCTTCCCTTGAACCTAAAACGATGTTTTACTGTCAATGTATGTTTACTGACTCAAAAGTCAAAATGCATCGCATCACAAAAGTTTGACTCATACTATGCTACTGTAAGAACCATCAGGTTGTAACAGAATAGCATTTTTTAAAGTGAGTATAGTACTAGTAAATTACTAATGCTTGTCTATCAGATGGCATGTGGAACTGAGACGTACGGTCCAATCTGGTAGCTTGAGTTGAAGCCATGGTGTTTGGTTAAATCGGCAACTCATCTGGTGTATAAAGAGATCAGTGAGAGATATATTAAGCCTACCGAAGCAAGCAGAAAGAGAAATCTAGTTGGGAACGCTACATCACATGACTTTCTAGCATCACGCACCTGATCTATCGCACACGCCGGCAAGGCGAGGAAACGCTGCACCACCACCAAAATTAGTCATCGTGGCCGCCGTTGCCTCAGCTAGACGTTGCTCCGCACCTGCCCCATATCACGCGCTACTTGTCAACGACCCCGCTCTGCTGCGATTTGCCGCCACCGCTTGGGATCCTGATGCCAAGGAAATCACAAATCGAAGAAAATCAGATTCAGGCTCGTTGGACCGCTCCAGCGCGGAATCGAACGTCACTAACCTCTAGATCGATGGAAGTTGCTGCCGCGGAGAGAAACCGCTCCACCCCAATCAAATCGGCCGCTGCGGTCATCAGTGCTGTGGATAGACGCCGCTCCAGCGCCGCCCACATCGGGCGCTCTCGACCGACTGCCTCGCCCCGCCTAGTCCACATGGAGCGCTCGTGGATACCGCTGGCGTGTTTCACCGCCGACGGTAAGGGATGGATGTCGAGGAATCAATGGAGCCATGGCCATTGAAATGGGTGAGACAACCACTCGTCTGAGGAAGAGAGAAAGGGGATCCGGGAGGGTAAGGTGGGGTCCCCAGGTGAAAGTTGTCGGGACGGAGACGCCGGGCGCTCGTGATTGACTCGATCTGACGGTTAGGAAGCGAGGGCTCGATGAAACAATTCAGCCACCGTGCACTTTTTAGCACTTGGGTTTTTTTTTGAGCTTTCAATTTGATGAGGATGCAGATCTGAGTGATTTTGGTGGTGGCTTTTTTTGGCCCGATCTGGATTTTATTCTTCTATTTGTGTCAAATGTATCGCATCCAATTCCTGCTCTAGTTTTTTTTATTCTCAAACTTTTTTGTATATATAATGGCACAGATTGAGATATCCTTGTCAAAGTCCAACAAAAATTCCTTAGATTGAGAAAATATTTTGGTGGTGTTTAATCCATATGAATGATATTTTTTTTCATTTGCTCTAAGATTTGAAATGAAGCTAATTTGTCTATTTCTTTGTAAAATTCTAAGATCATTTTGAATTATTAATGAAATTTTGTAACAATTTGTGAAAAATGTTTTCTGCACAAATATGGATTGTGAACAAATGTCTAAAATATCAACGGTGTATGCTACTTTGTTGATATAACACTGGTATCCACAATAAAAGAAATTGATTTCTGAAACATAATTGCCTCGTGTTTGGGTACGACCCAGTTTTCAGTAATATAAGAGATATATGTCTTATATATCTTTGATTCCTGAATATTATTGAACACATACTAGAAATATTAGGAACTTACATATTTCCGGAAAAGTTATTGTATATATTTTGTTGAAATTCAACAAAAAATATTTTATAATTTGTTAATAAAATTTATTTTCTAAACAGAAATATATTATTTATACATTAAATACGAGTTCAAATACGGACATAGAGGTATAGATACTGTGAGAGGTGGCAGCTCCCGATTGGGTCAGGGAGGTCCGGTAGGAGCCGGAACCGCTAGAAAAGACTTTCCCGTTCGTCTTTCCCTACTCACCGGTCACGATGTTAATCTCGTCTCACAGCCTCGGTAGTCGGTACAGTGTGTGGAACTGTACAAGATCAGGCAGAGCGGTTGGCGGGTTGGTAGCAGCAGCTGCTGCTGTCGCGATCGGTCTCGGCTGTTCCACCGAATCTGAGTGTCATACCCTTCATACGTACGTCTTGGTTTTGACTTGGAGAGCGTACGTACGTATGTGGTATGTTTGCGCGCGTCGTGGAGCATTGGAGCAAGGCTAGCTAGGCTGGCTAGATCATGTCGTGCCAGCGCCCTGGGAATTAATTTCTACGAGAGATGAGGCGTGCCGAGAGGTGATTGACTTCGTTTTCTAGTACAACTACTAGGAATGCCGATCGAGAGGTGACCACGTTGACAGGAGCGGTAGTTTGAGTTCCTAATTCTGGTAGACTGATAATTGAGCTTAGCAGCCTTGCCCCAACAAGGGCTAGCTTTACCATTACTTAATCGATGTATTTGGTGCACGTCGTTTTTTCCACCTGCAGTACATGATGCTAGCCTCCGATCTCTAATATAGTAGTTTCGTTTTTAAAAATGTCATTTCGGCAGCTTGCCAAAACTTCTTATATTATTGAGTAGAGAAAGTGTTTGCCAGCAGGAATATATTCTTTTAATGCTGGAACCGGGAAGTGGGTGGATACGAGCTTTGTCACTGTGTTGTACTCCCTCCGTACCACGAAGGTTGTCTCGGAGGGAGTACTAACAACCGTCGAATGGTCTGAGCCATGACTACCCTTAGAGGGAGGATGAGAGAGTGGAGATGCACGCTTGAGGATCGGCAAGGGCTACAACGACGAACGTAGAATGAGGAGGAGCAGGATCTAAATGATGACAGGTCTGCACCGAAAAAATCGTTGTTTTCGTGTTAGGGTTACGATTTTCTCTTGCAATGCGGCTTGTTGTTGTTCACTTGGTCGATTAGTTGTGTTTTCTGCAGATTTGGTTCAATATCAGTGGTTTTGTTTGGAGGTTTGTTTAGAGCAACTCTAACAGAGCCCGTAAATCCCGCCGGAACCGAACTTTTCCGGCGGATTTACGGGTTCGGGCCGAAACTGGCGCAGATCAGCGCCTGAAAAAGTGGGCCGGCCCGAATTGGAAGTTCAGGGGCCCGAACAACTCCCCGCTCGGCCCCTATTAGAGCATAACAGAGCCCGAAAAAGTTGAAACCGAAAAGGGGGGATTCAGTCTCCCGAAAACGAGAGTTAGTCAGTTTTTGGCAGTGGCGCATAACAGAAACCGTAAAGACGAACTGAAAACATGAAATTAGAAATCTCGCAGTCGAATTCATCGATGAACACATATAGACGATAGTTGTTGCTCCGATTGAGCACCAAACTTTACATAATTCGAACTAATAACCTAAAATAAGTAATATCTGCAGCAGCGCGATCTAATTTTGCCCAAAAAACGGCCAGGCGGCCTCTACGCGCGACGACGGCGGTGGTGGCGGTGGAAGGCGAGGCGGCGGCCGCTTGGAGCTCCTACTCTTCGTCCAGCTCGACGATCTCCAGCTGGAAGCGGCGGGCGCGTTCTTCACGACGCGCCGCCTCGTATTCCTGGACTTGCCGGACGGCGTCGGCCTCCTCGCGGCGCCTGCGTCGACGGGCCTCTGCGGCGGACACGGCCGCCACTTGAGCGAGGACCGCCTCCTCCTCCTCGTCGTCGTGGACGTAGTCCTCGGCGGACACGACCGTCGCCGCCGTCTGCGCGACGACAGCCATCTCCGCCTCCTCCTCCTCTGACTCTTCATCCTCCTCCTCTTCCTCTTCCTCTTCCTCCTCCGACTCGGACCACCGGAGGCGTCGCGAGCCGCCGGTGGAGGACCCCTCACCTCCGAGCGCGTACTTGGCGAGCTTCCCCGGGGGCGTGAGCCCCCTATTGGTCCACCGGCGGGCGCTGCGCTTTCGCGCGCCCTCCGAGCGGACCCATTTCCGCCGCTCCTCCTTGGTGCGCAATACAGGCGGACGCGGCGGCGAGTCCCCGCCGCCCAATCCCGCGGCTGGGCTCCCGGCACCTCCACGGGAGGCCATCGCGCGGCGGAGTGTGGTGGTGCGGTGGCTGGCTGCGCTTGGATTGCTCGTCGGAGCGGGGGACTGGCGGCGGCGGAGGAAGAGAAAACGGCGGAGGGGAGTAGGGTTCGCGAACCGAACTCCCCTCCGCGAACGCTTTTGAGAGCAAGTCTAACAGAGCCCATAAATCCCGCCGGAACCGAACTTTTCTGGCGGATTTACGGGTTCGGGCCGAAACTGGCGCAGATCCAAGCGTGGCCAGCCACCGCACCACCACACTCCGTCGCGCGATGGCCTCCCGTGGAGGTGCCGGGAGCCCAGCCGCGGGATTGGGCGGCGGGGACTCGCCGCCGCGTCCGCCCGTATTGCGCACCGAGGAGGAGCGGCGGAAATGGGTCCGCTCGGAGGGCGCGCGCAAGCGTGATGACGCGTAAAGCACACGCCCGTTGGGAACCCCAAGTGGAAGGTGTGATGCATACAACAGCAAGTTTCCCTCAGTAAGAAACCAAGGTTTATCGAACCAGTAGGAGTCAAGGGCCACGTGAAGGTCGTTGGTGACGGAGTGTAGTGCGGCGCAACACCAGGGATTCCGGCGCCAACGTGGAACCTGCACAACACAATCAAAATACTTTGCCCCAACGTAACAGTGAGGTTGTCAATCTCACCGGCTTGCTGTAAACAAAGGATTAAATGTATAGTGTGGAAGATGATGTTTGTTTGCGAATAACAATAGAGAACAATGATTGCAGTAGATTGTATTCAGATGTAAAAGAATGGACCGGGGTCCACAGTTCACTAGTGGTGTCTCTCCCATAAGATAAATAGCATGTTGGGTGAACAAATTACAGTTGGGCAATTGACAAATAGAGATGCATAAATATCATGATGATTACTATGAGATTTAATCAGGGCATTACGATAAAGTACATAGACCGCTATCCAAGCATGCATCTATGCCTAAAAAGTCCACCTTCGGGTTAGCATCCGCACCCCTTCCAAGTATTAAGTTGCAAATAACGGACAATTGCATTAAGTATGGTACGTAATGTAATCAACACAAATATCCTTAGACAAAGCATTGATGTTTTATCCCTAGTGGCAACGAGCACATCCACAACCTTAGAACTTTCCATCACTGTCCCAGATTCAATGGAGGCATGAACCCACTATCGAGCATAAATACTCCCTCTTGGAGTCACAAGTATCAACTTGGCCAGAGCCTCTACTAGCAACAGAGAGCATGCAAGAACATAAACAACACACATATGATAGATTGATAATCAACTTGACATAGTATTCAATATTCATCGGATCCCAAAAAACACAACATGTAGCATTACGAATAGATGATCTTGATCATGATAGGTAGCTCACAAGATCTAAACATGATAGCACAAGAGGAGAAGACAACCATCTAGCTACTGCTATGGACCCATAGTCCAAGGATGAACTACTCACACATCAATCCGGAGGCGGGCATGGTGATGTAGAGCCCTCCGGTGATGATTCCCCTCTCCGGCAGGGTGCCGGAGGCGATCTCCTGAATCCCCCGAGATGGGATTGGCGGCGGCGGCGTCTCTGGAAGTATTTCCGTATCATGGCTCTCGGTAATAGGGTTTTCGCGACGGATAGTTTAAGTAGGTGGAAGGGCAGGGTCGGTGGAGGCACGAGGGCCCCACACCATAGGCCGACGCGGGCCCCTCCTTGGCCGCGCCGCCCTATGGTTACGGCCCCTCGTGGCCCCACTTCGTATGCTCTTCGGTCTTCTGGAAGCTCCGTGGAAAAATAAGACCCTGGGCGTTGATTTCGTCCAATTCCGAAAATATTTCCTTTGTAGGATTTCTGAAACCAAAAACATCAACTGGCGCTTCAGCATCTCGTTAATAGGTTAGTGCCGGAAAATGCATAATCATGATGTAAAGTATGTATAAAACATGTGAGTATTGTCATAAAACTAGCATGGAACATAAGAAATTATGGATACGTTTGAGACGTATCAAGCATCCCCAAGCTTAGTTCCTACTCGCCCTCGAGTAGGTAAACGATAACAAGGATAATTTCCGAAGTGACATGCTACTATCATAATCTTGATCAATACTATTGTAAAGCATATGAGATGAATGAAGTGATTCAAAGCAATGGTAAAGATAATGACTAAACAACTAAATCATATAGCAAAGACTTTTCATGAATAGTACTTTCAAGACAAGCATTAATAAGTTTTGCATAAGAGTTAACTCATAAAGAAATAGATTCTTAATAGAAGGTTTTGAAGCAACACAAAGGAAGATTTAAGTTTCAGCAAATGCTTTCAACGTTCAACATGTATATCTCATGGATAATTGTCAATACAAAGTAATATGATGAATGCAAATAAGCAAGTATGTAAGAATCAATGCACACAGTTGACACAAGTGTTTGCTTCTAAGATGGAAAGAAGTAGGTAAACTGACTCAACATAAAGTAAAAGAAAGGCCCTTCGCGAGAGGGAAGCATGGATTACTCATGTGCTAGAGCTTTTTATTTTGAAAACATGGAAACAATTTTGTCAACGGTAGTAATAATTCATATGTGTTATGCATAAAACCTCCTATAAGTTGCAAGCCTCATGCATCGAATACCAATAGTGCCCGCACCTTGTCCTAATTAGCTCGGACTTCCATGGATTATCATTGCATTACATATGTTTCAACCAAGTGTCACAAAGGGGTACCTCTATGCCACCTGTACAAAGGTCCAAGGAGATAGATCGCATTTGATTTCTCAATTTTGATAGATCTCAACTTGAGGACATCCATACCGGGACAACATAGAAAACAGATAATGGACTCCTCTTTTATGCTTTAAGCATTCAACAACAATAATATTCTCATAAGAGATTTTGAGGATTAATGTCCAAGCTGAAACTTCCACCATGATACATGGCTTTGGTTAGCGGCCCAATGTTCTTCTCTAACAATATGCATACTCAAACCATTTAATCATGAGAAATCTCCCTTACTTCAGACAAGACGAACATGCATAGCAACTCACATGATATTCAACAAAGGTGTAAAAAGTTGATGGCGTCCCGAGAAACATGGTTACCGCTCAACAAGCAACTTACAAGAAATAAGATACATAGCAACATATTCAATACAACAATAGTTTTTAAGGCTATTTTCCCATGAGCTGTGTATTGCAAAGACAAGGAATGAAATTTTAAAGGTAGCACTCAAGTAATTTACTTTGGAATGGCAGAGAAATACCACATAGTAGGTAGGTATGGTGGACACAAATGGCATAGTTTTTGGCTCAAGGATTTGGATGCACGAGAAGTATTCCCTCTCAGTACAAGGCTTTGGGCTAGCAAGGTTGTTTGAAGCAAACACAAGTATGAACCGGTACAGCAAAACTTACATAAGAACATATTGCAAGCATTATAAGACTCTACACTATCTTCCTTGCTGTTCAAACACTTCACCAGAAAATATCTAGACTCTAGAGAGACCAATCATGCAAACCAAACTTCAACAAGCTCTATAATAGTTCTTCATTAGTAGGTGCAAAGTACATGATGCAAGAGCTTAAACATGATCTATTTGAGCACAACAATTGCCAAGTATCAAATTATTCAAGACAATATACCATTTACCACATGACGAATTTTCTGTTTCCAACCATATAACAATGAACGAAGCAGTTTCAACCTTCGCCATGAACATTAAAAGTAAATGCTAAGAACACCAGTGTTCATATGAAACAGCGGAGCGTGTCTCTCTCCCACACAAAGAATGCTAGGATCCAATTTTATTCAAACAAAAACAAAAATAAAAGCAAACAGACGCTCCAAGTAAAGCACATAAGATGTGACTGAATAGAAATATAGTTTCACTAGAGGTGACCTGATAAGTTGTCGATGAAGAAGGGGATGCCTTGGGCATCCCCAAGCTTAGATCCTTGAGTCTTCTTGAAATATGCAGGGATGAACCACGGGGGCATCCCCAAGCTTAGACTTTTCACTCTTCTTGATCATATTGTATCATCCTCCTCTCTTGATCCTTGAAAACTTCCTCCACACCAAACTCAAAACAAACTCATTAGAGGGTTAGTGCATAATCAAAAATTCACATATTCAGAGGTGACATAATCATTCTTAACACTTCTGGACATTGCACAAAGCTACTGAAAGTTAATGGAACAAAGAAATCCATCAAACATAGCAAAACAGGCAATGCGAAATAAAAGGCAGAATCTGTCAAAACAGAACAGTCCGTAAAGACGAATTTTTCTGGGGCACTTAACTTGCTCAGATGAAAAATCTCAAATTGAATGAAAGTTGCGTACATATCTGAGGATCACACACGTAAATTGGCAGATTTTTCTGAGTTACCTACAGACGGGACTGCTCAATTTTGTGACAGTAAGAAATCTGTTTCTGCGCAGTAATCCAAATCTAGTATCAACCCTACTATCAAAGACTTTACTTGGCACAACAATGCAATAAAATAAAGATAAGGAGAGGTTGCTACAGTAGTAAAAACTTCCAAGACTCAAATATAAAAAAAAAGTGCAGAAGTAAAATAATGGGTTGTCTCCCATAAGCGCTTTTCTTTAACGCCTTTCCGCTAGGCGCAGAAAGTGTGAATCAAGTATTGTCGAGAGATGAAGCATCAACATCATAATTTTCACAATTTGTCACAATAGGTATATTAGATGCTCCATCATCCATAGTGGTACTAAGGGCTTTGTCAATTTTAGGCCTACAATAGTTTTTTGGCTTAGGCACCTTAGAGACATACATGAACTTTTGCTCCTTACCCACATAAGCTTTCTCCTTAAACTTAAGAGAAGAAAAAGTTGAACCCAAGGTTCCCATAGCTTCTTCAAGTTCACTAATCCTATGGGTTTGATTATTATGAGTAGCACAAGTTTCTAAGATAGCGATTCTCTCATTAATTCCACCTAGAGATTTATCAAGTTTAGCAGTGGTATTAAGTAATATTCCCAATTTAGTCTTAATACTTGGAAGATTTTGCTCTATGGTCTCCAACTTTTTCATGACATCTTCAAGAGAGATTTCAATTTTAACTTCATTGACAGGTGGTATTCCAACTAGACTCTCAATAATGCAACTAGCTTCTAAAGCAGGAGTGTCTAGGAAATTACCTCCCGCAAGAGTTTCAAGAACATACCTATTCCAGCTAGAGATACCAACATAAAAGTTCCTAAGCAGGATAATAGTGGAGTGTTTCTTAGTGCACCTATAATGAGCATCACTAATTCTATACCAAGCATCTTTAAAACTTTCTCCCCCTTGTTGCTTAAACGAACGAACTTCAACTTCAGGATTACTCATTTTTAGTAGTAGTAAATAAAGCAAACTAAATATAGTAAATGCAAGTAACTAATTTTTTTGTATTTTTGATATAAGAACTCAAACAAGACAAATGAAATAAAGTAAAGCAACTAATTTTTTTTGTGCTTTTGATATAGAGAAAACAAACAAAACAGAAAATAAAGTAAAGTAAAGCAAGACAATAACAAAGTAAAGAGATTGGAAGTGAGAGACTCCCCTTGCAGCGTGTCTTGATCTCCCCGGCAACGGCGCCAGAAATTTAACTTGATGACGCGTAAAGCACACGCCCGTTGGGAACCCCAAGTGGAAGGTGTGATGCGTACAGCAGCAAGTTTCCCTCAGTAAGAAACCAAGGTTTATCGAACCAGTAGGAGTCAAAGGCCACGTGAAGGTCGTTGGTGACGGAGTGTAGTGCGGCGCAACACCAGGGATTCCGGCGCCAACGTGGAACCTGCACAACACAATCAAAATACTTTTCCCCAACGTAACAGTGAGGTTGTCAATCTCACCGGCTTGCTGTAAACAAAGGATTAAATGTATAGTGTGGAAGATGATGTTTGTTTGCGAAGAACAATAGAGAACAATGATTGCAGTAGATTGTATTCAGATGTAAAAGAATGGACTGTAAAAGAATGGACCGGGGTCCACAGTTCACTAGTGGTGTCTCTCCCATAAGATGAATAGCATGTTGGGTGAACAAATTACAGTTGGGTAATTGACAAATAGAGATGCATACATATCATGATGATTACTATGAGATTTAATCAGAGCATTACGATAAAGTACATAGACCGCTATCCAGCATGCATCTATGCTAAAAAATTCCACCTTCGGGTTAGCATCCGCACCCCTTCCAGTATTAAGTTGCAAATAACAGACAATTGCATTAAGTATGGTGCGTAATGTAATCAACACAAATATCCTTAGACAAAGCATTGATGTTTTATCCCTAGTGGCAACAACACATCCACAACCTTAGAATTTTCTGTCACTCTCCCAGATTCAATGGAGGCATGAACCCACTATCGAGCATAAATACTCCCTCTTGGAGTCACAAGTATCAACTTGGCCAGAGCCTCTATTCATCGGATCCCAACAAACACAACATGTAGCATTACAAATAGATGATCTTGATCGTGATAGGCAGCTCACAAGATCTAAACATGATAGCACAAGAGGAGAAGACAACCATCTAGCTACTGCTATGGACCCATAGTCCAAGGATGAACTACTCACACATCAATCCGGAGGCGGGCATTGTGATGTAGAGCCCTCCGGTGATGATTCCCCTCTCCGGCAGGGTGCCGGAGGCGATCTCCTGAATCCCCCGAGATGGGATTGGCGGCGGCGGCGTCTCTGGAAGTATTTCCGTATCGTGGCTCTCGGTAATAGGGTTTTCGCGACGGAGAGTTTAAGTAGGCAGAAGGGCAGGGTCGGTGGAGGCACGAGGGCCCCACACCATAGGCCGGCGCGAGCCCCTCCTTGGCCGCGCCGCCTTATGGTTACGGCCCCTCGTGGCCCCACTTCGTATGCTCTTCGGTCTTCTGGAAGCTCCGTGGAAAAATAAGACCCTGGGCATTGATTTCGTCCAATTCCGAGAATATTTCCTTTGTAGGATTTCTGAAACCAAAAACAGCAGAAAACAACAACTGGCGCTTCGGCATCTCGTTAATAGGTTAGTGCCGGAAAATGCATAATAATGATGTAAAATATGTATAAAACATGTGAGTATTGTCATAAAACTAGCATGGAACATAAGAAATTATGGATACGTTTGAGACGTATCAAAGCGCAGCGCCCGCCGGTGGAGGCGGTCCTCGCTCAAGTGGCGGCCGTGTCCGCCGCGTCCGCCGCGGAGGCCCGTCGACGCAGGCGCCGCGAGGAGGCCGACGGTGTCCGGCAAGTCAAGGAATACGAGGCGGCGCGCCGTGAAGAACGCGCCCGCCGCTTCCAGCTGGAGATCATCGAGCTGGACGAAGAGTAGGAGCTCCAAGCGGCCGCCGCCTCGCCTTCCACCGCCACCACCGCCGTCGTCGCGCGTAGAGGCCGCCTGGCCGATTTTTGGGCAAAATTAGATCGCGCTGCTGCAGATATTACTTATTTTAGGTTATTAGTTCGAATTATGTAAAGTTTGGTGCTCAATCGGAGCAACAACTATCGTCTATATGTGCTCATCGATGAATTCGACTGCGAGATTTCTAATTTCATGTTTTCAGTTCGTCTTGACGGTTTCTGTTCTGCGCCACTGCCAAAAACTGACTAACTCTCGTTTTCGGGAGACTGAATCCCCCCTTTTCGATTACAACTTTTTCAGGCTCTGTTAGAGATGCTCTTAGGGTTTAGAAAGATCCTATTTTTTTTGTAGAAATCATGCAATGTTGGTGAAGAATTTGATGAATTGTTTCTGCATATTGTTGTCGCTGTTAGGGCAATATGCTTGTTGTATTACCTGGGGGCCAAAGGTCTGTTTCTGCTTGGAATTGACAGAGAGACCATACTGACTAGGAGAGTAACGAGCTGGAGCACGACGCTGACGAACAGGCCGTGAAGGGGGACGGTCATCAGCGGAGGACAACTCATCAGAAGAAGAGGAAGAAGGAACAGCATCAGAAGGATCCGAAGCCGGAGAACGAGGAGTACTAGGTGGACTAGACGGAGGAGAGGATGGCGCCGAAGGGGGCGCATCAGGACTAGGAGGGGGAGGAGACGGGATAGCAGGGGGTGCATCCGGAAAAAGAAGAAAAGAGGTATCATCCACCGGGTAAGTACCCGAGGTGGGACGAGGATAGAAGGGACGCGTGTCATCAAACGTGACAGCACGAGAGATGCGCATCCGATGACCAACAGGGTCCCAACAGCGATAGCCCTTATGCTCATCACTGTATCCGAGAAAAACACACTCAACAGACTGAGCGGTTAGTTTGGTGCGGTCGCGAGGAGGGAGAAGAACATAGCAAACGCAACTAAATAAGCAAAGAGTCGAGTAATCAGGAGAGCGACCAGAAAGACGCTCGAGAGGAATGCCACCTTGAAGGGAAGCAGAAGGCTGAATGTTAATGAGGTAAGTTGACGTAGCGACAGCCTCAGCCGAGAAATGCGGCGGAAGAGAGGAAGCAATCATCATAGCACGGGTAGTCTCAAGAATATGACGATGCTTACGCTCGGCGACACCATTTTGAGCATGGGCGCCGGGACACGAGAACTGGGCAAGGGTGCCCTGCTCAGCAAGAACACCACGCAGGTGCTGGGAGATATACTCTCCTGTAGAATCAGCACGAAACACACGAATATGCGTGGAATACTGAGTATGAACCATGGCTGCAAAACGCTGATAAATAGAGAGCACCTCACTGCGAGAGTGCATAAGAAACATCCAGGTGTACCGTGAAAAATCATCAATAAACAAAATATAGTATCGATGACCCCCTTTCGAAGGAAAGGGAGCCGGACCCCAAACATCCGAATGAACTAAATCAAAAGGTCGCCGAGATACGAACGCACTAGTAGGATAGGGAAGCTGAATCTGTTTGCCTAACCTACAACCCTGACACGAATGCAAAGACACATCTCCTGAGACAGACCCCAGAAGACCACTACGAACTAATGACGATAAACGGGAGCCACAGAGGTGACCCAGCCGATGATGCCACTGCTGAAAAGATCCAGTGACAGAAGCATCAACCGCAGGAGAACTGGCAGATGAAGTGTCAGCAGAAGGAACACGAAGCCAGTCTAACTCCCAGAGCCCCAGGGACTCAAGGCAGCTAGGGCCAGCTCCAACCAGAGCCTGTGTACGGCGATCCTGGATAGCACAAGAATCAGCGTCAAGAATGACGCGACAACCAGAATCAGTAAGCTGACTAGCAGAAAAAAGGTTCATCTTAAGACTAGGAACATGAGAAACATCAGGAACAGAGAAAGAGGAAGTAGAAAGGGTGCCTTGACTGGAAACAGGAAGAGAGGTACCATCAGCCGTGATAACACGAACAGGAGAAATAAGAGAGCGAAGAACAGAAAGAATAGAAGACGCAGAGGTCATATGAAAAGAATCTCCAGAATCTAGATACCACGTGGATGACGTACCTGACTGTGTAGAAGGTGGTGGTCGCGCGGTGCCAGAAGAGCCAGACACAGAACCAGCAGTGCCCGTCGAGGAAGAGCCTGTACCATCGAGCAGACCAGGAAGACCACGGATAATGTCCTGATCAGATAGCGCAACAGCAGAAGATCCTGAAGAACCGAGTCCGACGACGAGTATGTCTGCGGCGGACGTAAGCTGGGATCCCTCCGCCGGCAAGTAGAGATAGTGTGGCCAGTCCTGCCACAGTAGGTGCAAGGAAGTGATGTCGAACCACGAGGCTGCTGGGGCTGACGCTGGCCCTGGAATGGACGAGTAGGGAGTATCGGTTGTGCCGGAGACCGCAACGAAGCCGGTGGCATAGAAGGTCCACGAGACGGCACAGGAGGGCCACGAGCAGCAAGAACAGAGGGAATCTCAAAAAGACCAGCACCACGAAGACGAGTCTCCTCAGCACGAAGCTCAGCAAGTACCTCAGAGAGCGGAACACGACCACGGGCAAGCAGCTGGGCACGGCGCGGCTCAAACTCCTTGCGGAGCCGCGACAAGAACTCAAAAACGCGCTGAAACTCCAGATCCGCGCGCACAGTCAGACAGCAGGGACATGTGACACACACCTGTACGGAGAGAATCAAGCTGACACCAAATAGCAGCACTCTGAGTGTAGAACTCATCAATAGTAGAATCACCCTGCTGAAGGGCATGCTCCTGGCGGACCACAGACAGGTAAAGAGCATCCCCAGACGGCTGATAGCGCTGACGAAGAAAAGCCCACTGAGCAGCAGCGGTGGGAAGACCCATAAACTCAGCAGCATACTGAGGCAGAACACTGGAGGTGAGAACAGCAGCACGAGCATCCTCATCTATCCACTGAGTGTACTCAGTCAGATCCAGCCGGTAAGTCGCAACGACAGTAGAGTGGTCCTGGACCTTCCGGTCATAATCAGCCAGAGCAGTGTCATCAGCATTCTTGGCTGCATCCTTATCCGCCTGAGTAGCATCAGGGGCAAGGGCAACAGGTGGCGGTGCAACAGACACCGTAGGAGCAACGGGGCACGGCGGACAGGAGACCTCGCCAGAAAGCACACCCCAAAGATGAAGATCGCGCATGTGGACGCGCATGAAGGCAGCAAAATCAGGGTAATTCGCGCCATCAAAGATCACCGGGCAGCGAGGGATCGCAACATAGCCCGAGGAAGACATAGCTCTTTTTTTTCTTTTTTTTTCTCAGATCGAAGTCAGGAGAGAGAAACCCGTTCGATCAGATCGAAGTCAACTAGACGAGAAACGGCGGCTAGGCGGCCGAGCGGGAGCAGAGCTGGAGGCGGCCGAGCGGAAGAGCTGGAGGCGGGCGAGGCTACCGAGCGGGAGCAGAGCGGGCCGAGCTGGAGGCGGCCACGCACGGGAGCGGGAGCAGAGCGGGCCGAGCTGGAGGCGGCTACGCACGGGAGCAGAGCGCGGGCGATCGAGATCGGGGAGCAGAGGACAGGACGGCCACGCACGGGAGCAGAGGACGAGGACAGCCACGCACGGCCGACCGAGACGGGGAAAAGCCGGCGGTGGGGCGGCCGGGAACAAGTCTTCAGGAGGATCAATTTTGCTCTGATACCATGTTAGGGCAATATGCTTGTTGTATTACTGATGTCTACGTTCCCCCTCCTTTCCTGTAGACAGTGTTGGGCCCCCAAGAGCAGAGGTTTGTAGAACAGCAGCAAGTTTTCCCTTAAGTGGATCACCCAAGGTTTATCGAACTCAGGGAGGAAGAGGTCAAAGATATCCCTCTCATGCAACCCTGCAACCACAAAGCAAGAAGTCTCTTGTGTCCCCAACACACCTAATAGGTGCACTAGTTCGGCGAAGAGATAGTGAAATACAGGTGGTATGAATAAATATGAGCAGTAGTAACGGCGTGTAGTTGATGGTGGTAGTATTGCAGCAGTAGTAACGCAGTAAAACAGTAAACAAGCAGCGATAGCAGTATTTAGGAACAAGGCCTAGGGATTACACTTTCACTAGTGGATACTCTCAACATTGATCACATAACAGAATAGATAAATGCATACTCTACACTTTTGTTGGATGATGAACATATTGCGTAGGATTACACGAACCCTCAATGCCGGAGTTAACAAGCTCCACAATAATGCTCATATTTTAGTAACCTTTAGTGTAAGATAGATCAACAGACTAAACCAAGTACTAGCATAGCATGCACACTTGTAACCTTCATGCATATGTAGGAGGAATAGATCACATCAATAATATCATAGCAATAGTTAACTTCGCAATCTACAAGAGATCATGATCATAGCATAAACCAAGTACTAACACGGTGCACACACTGTCGCCTTTACACACGTGCAGGAGGAGTAGAACTACTTTAATAACATCACTAGAGTAGCACATAGATAGTAGTGATACAAACTCATATGAATCTCAATCATGTAAAGCAGCTCATGAGATTATTGTATTGAGGTACATGGGAGAGAGATGAACCACATAGCTACCGGTACAGCCCCGAGCTTCGATGGAGAACTACTCCCTCCTCATGGGAGCAGCAGCGGTGATGAAGATGGCGGTGGAGATGGCAGCGGTGTCGATGGAGAAGCCTTCCGGGGGCACTTCCCGCTCCGGCAGGGTGCCGGAACAGAGTTCTGTCCCCCGAATTGGAGTTTCGCGACGGTGGCGGCGCCCCTGGAGTCTTTCTGGAGTTTCGTCAATTGGTATTGAAGTTTTAGGTCACGACGGCTTAAATAGGCGAAGAATCGGAGTCGGAGGGTCTCTGGGGGGCCCACACCATAGGGGGCGCGCCCCCCCCCCTTGGCCGCGCCGGGGTAGGGTGTGGTGGCCCTGCCCCCCTTCTCTGGCGGTTCTCGTGTGTTCTGGACGCTTCCGGGTAAAATAGGAACCTGGGCGTTGATTTCGTCCGATTCCGAGAATATTTCGTTACTAGGATTTCTGAAACCAAAAACAGCAGAAAACGGGAACTGGCACTTCGGCATCTTGTTAATAGGTTAGTTCCAGAAAATGCACGAATATGACATAAAGTGTGCATATAACATGTAGATAACATCAATAATGTG
Source organism: Lolium rigidum (assembly GCF_022539505.1). Classification (NCBI taxonomy): domain Eukaryota; kingdom Viridiplantae; phylum Streptophyta; class Magnoliopsida; order Poales; family Poaceae; genus Lolium; species Lolium rigidum. Next base: position 366,595,855 of record NC_061510.1, read on the forward strand.
GCATGGAACACAAGAAATTATTGATACGTTGGAGACGTATCAGCATCCCCAAGCTTAGTTCTGCTCGTCCCGAGCAGGTAAAACGATAACAAGGATAATTTCCGGAGTGACATGCCATCATAATCTTGATCATACTATTTGTAAAGCATATGTAGTGAATGCAGCGATCAAAACAATGTATATGACATGAGTAAACAAGTGAATCATATAGCAAAGACTTTTCATGAATAGCACTTCAAGACAAGCATCAATAAGTCTTGCATAAGAGTTAACTCATAAAGCAATAAATTCATAGTAGAGACATTGAAGCAACACAAGGGAAGATTAAGTTTCAGCGGTTGCTTTCAACTTGTAACATGTATATCTCATGGATAGTTGTCAATGCAGAGCAATATAACAGATGCAATAAGCAAGTATGTAAGAATCAATGCACTCGTTCACACAAATGTTTGCTTCTTGAGGTGGAGAGAGATAGGTGAACCGACTCAACATTGAAAGTAAAAGAATGGTCCTCATAGAGGAAAAGCATCGATTGCTATATTTGTGCTAGAGCTTTGATTTTGAAAACATGAAACAATTTTGTCAACGGTAGTAATAAAGCATATGCATCATGTAAATTATATCTTATAAGTTGCAAGCCTCATGCATAGTGTACCAATAGTGCCCGCACCTTGTCCTAATTAGCTTGGACTACCCGGATTATCACCGCAATACATATGCTTTAACCAAGTTTCACAAAGGGGTACCTCTATGCCGCTCTGTACAAAGGTCTAAGGAGAAAGCTCGCATTTGGATTTCTCGCTTTTGATTATTCTCAACTTAGACATCCATACCGGGACAACATAGACAACGAGATAATGGACTCCTCTTTTAATGCTTTAAGCATTTGACAACAATTAATTCTTTTTTCATTAGAGACTTGAGGATATTTGTCCAAAACTCGAAACTTCCACCATGAATCATGGCTTTAGTTAGCGGCCCAATGTTCTTCTCTCACAATATGCATGCTCAAACCATTCAACTCAAGTGTAGATCGCCCTTACTTCGGACAAGACGAACATGCATAGCAACTCACATGAAATTCAACAATGAGTTGATGGCGTTCCCCAGTAAACATGGTTATCGCACAACAAGCAACTTAATAAGAGATAAAGTGCATAATTACATATTCAATACCACAATAGTTTTTAAGCTATTTGTCCCATGAGCTATATATTGCAAAGGTGAATGATGGAATTTTAAAGGTAGCACTCAAGCAATTTACTTTGGAATGGCGGGAAAATACCATGTAGTATAGGTAGATATGGTGGACACAAATGGCATAGTGACTGGCTCAAGTATTTGGATGCATGAGAAGTATTCCCTCTCGATACAAGGTTTAGGCTAGCAAGATTGTTTGAAGCAATCACAAGTATGAACTAGTACAGCAAAACTCACATAAAAGACATATTACAAGCATTATAAGACTATACATCGTCTTCCTTGTTGTTCAAACACCTTACTAGAAATTATCTAGACCTTAGAGAGACCAATTATGCAAATCAAATTTTAGCATGCTCTATGTATTTCTTCATTAATGGGTGCAAAGCATATGATGCAAGAGCTTAAACATGAGCACAACAATTGCCAAGTATCACATTACCCAAAACATTTATAGCAATTACTACATGTATCATTTTCCAATTCCAATCGTATAACAATTTAACGAAGAGGAAACTTCGCCATGAATATTATGAGCTAAGAACATATGTGTTCATATGAACCAGCGGAGCGTGTCTCTCTCCCACACAAGCATGATGTAATCCAATTTATTCAAACACAAACAAAAACAAAAGCAAACAGACGCTCCAAGTAAAGTACATAAGATGTGACCGAATAAAAATATAGTTTCAAGGGAGGAACCTGATAATGTTGTCGATGAAGAAGGGGATGCCTTGGGCATCCCCAAGCTTAGATGCTTGAGTCTTCTTGAAATATGCAGGGATGAACCACGGGGGCATCCCCAAGCTTAGAGTTTTCACTCTTCTTGATCATAGTATATCATGCTCCTCTCTTGACCCTTGAAAACTTCCTCCACACCAAACTTTAAGCAAACTCATTAGAGGGTTAGTGCATAATCAAAAACTCACATGTTCAGAGGTGACACAATCATTCTTAACACTTCTGGACATTGCTTAAAGCTACCTGGAAGGTAATGGAACAAAGAAATCCACCCAACACAAGCGAAAGAAGCAATGCGAAATAAAAGGCAGAATCTGTCAAAAACAGAACAGTCCGTAAAGACGAATTTTAAAATGGCACCAGACTTGCTCAAATGGAAAAACTCAAAATTAATGAAAGTTGCGTACATATCTGAGGATCACTCACGTAAATTGGCATAATTTTCTGAGTTACCTACAGAGAATTAGACCCAGATTCGTGACAGACAAAGCAATGCTGTTTCGCGCAGCAATCCAAATCTAGCATCAACTTTACCATAGAGACTTTACTTGGCACAACAAAACATAAAACTAAGATAAGGAGAGGTTGCTACAGTAGTAAACAACTTCCAAGACACAAATATAAAACAAAGTACTGTAGCAAAATAACACATGGGTTATCTCCCAAGAAGTTCTTTCTTTATAGCCATTAAGATGGGCTCGAGCAGCTTTGATGATGCATTTGCAAGAGATAGTATTTGAAGCAAAAGAGAGCTTCAAGAGGCAAATTCAAAACACATTTAAGTCTAACATGCTTCCTATGAAGAGGAATCTTGTACACAAATGAATTCATGAAGAACAAAATGACAAGCATAAGAGGATAAAACACGAGTAACTTCAAGATTCTCAACATAAAGAGGGGAAACTTAATATTATTGAAATGCATATAACCATATTTCCCTCTCTCATAATAACTTTCAGTAGCATCATTGATGAAATCCACAATATACCCATCACTTAAAACATTCTTATCATGGTTCATATGCATAGAAGTATCATTAAATTTGGCATAAGAAGAGTTATTCTCATTAATAATAATTGGAGCAAGATTATTATCAAGAATTTGAACATGGTAAACAAGTTGCCTATTAAGGGGATTGTTTTTGGTAATCCAATCATGACTATGACAAGTTTCATAAGGATAGTTAGAACCTATATCATAGCATTCTTTATAATAATCATTAGAGATCGGAGGCATAGTGTTATCATAAGAAATAGAATAGTTATCCTTCACAATCGGTTTATCTCGTGTCCACACCGTTATTGTTATTAGAAGGAGATGTATCAAGAACATAATGACCAGTAGCTAAAGGATTTGCAAACACCTCTTCCCCAAGCTTAGAGCTTTCTATATCATTATGGGAGGAAGCATGGATAGTACCGACACTATGGCAATTATTATCCTCATCATTTTCGAATTAGTTTCCCGGAGATTTGCAATATCAAAAGTAGTGTGCTCATTCAAATCATGATTGCTAATGTATGTAAAGGGCATAGGAAGATCATCATATTCAGATTCATTATCACAATAATCATCAGGAGCAACATACTTACGGTTACCTATCGTTATCTCATATATGCGGGGATATGCTGTTACCTCTTTCTTTTTATTCCCCTTATTCTTCTTCTTCTTCTTCGTTCCCTTCTTCTTCTTCTCCTTCTCCTTTTCCTCGTTCCCTTCTTCAGGAGGGAGAGGCTTGAAAGGTGGTTTGTCCGCATAACCTGATTTACTTTCAGAAACAATAGAAGAAACTTGGGAGGATCCCTCCTTTTCATTAATTAGTTGAAAACACACAACGGTCCTATCATATTTTGGCAAGGTGTCATCTTCTAAAATATTTTGTATGTAAGTATTTGTATGGCTATTATCAATGCAATAAGAAAAACACCCATGCAGGACATCATCAATATCAAGATCACTCATATGTAACAAAGAGATTTTTCTCGACACTTCTTCACACCCCAAAAATAAAGTAAGTTCATCATGCTGATTAGGAGTAATTTCATCATCACAATACAAATTTGCAGCACTCATTGGGTTCAAATTATCATTGGAGGAGCATTGAAAATTAAAATGACCCACTTCATGGCAAACTTCGCAAATAAAAGGATAGAGGGCACAAACTTTTTTACCAAGATCATCTAGAGCCCTAAACCACTTTCTAGTTTTTTCATTAGCATGATGGATACAATATTCATCTTTGATTTGATTAATTCCACAAGGTCTATGTATTCCACAAAAATTAACATGCTTATAGGAAATAGCATTCTTAGGAGTTTGAGCATGCTTATTGCAATAATTAACAACAATTTCATTCTTCATGCAAGCCTCTTTAAAAGGTTCATGATACTTATCAAAATTATTTTTAGGCAATTCGAAATGAGAAGCAAAGGCTTTATAAAGATTTGCAGCAACTTGAGAGTCAAGACCATAAGTGGCACTCATATTTCGAAATTTATCGGTATCCATAAAAGTTTCAATGCATTCATAATCATAATTTATACCTGAATCTTTACCTTCATTGTTCTCCCATCCTTCAGCGTTGTCCTCAATCCGATCAAGGAGGTCCCACCTAGCTTCAACCTCCTTGCTTGTGAAAGATCCCTCCGAACACGCGTCCAGATAGTCCTTGTGTTGTCCTGAAAGCCTCGCATAAAAATTGTTAACAATAACATTACGGGGGAGCTCATGAATGGGACATTTGAGCATTAGTGATTTCAATCTCCCCCACGCTTGAGAAATACTCTCTCCATCACGAGGTTAAAAGTTATAAATATAATTCCTATCAATATGCACTTCATGCGGAGGATAAAATTTAGAATAAAAGAGAGATGCAATTTCCTCCCAACCAAGAGAATGCCTATTCTCCAACAATTTATACCAATGCGCTGCTTTACCGGACAAGTGAAACGGAGAATAGCTTCTTCCTCACTTCATCCATAGAGATACCTGCACACTTGAATAACCCACATAATTCGTGCAAAAACAAGTAAATGATCTCTAGGATGGACAGTTCCATCCCCTTTATAGTGGTTGTCCATAACACGTTCAATAATTTTCATGGGTATTTTATACGGAATACTTTCAGCAGGTGGATTTAAAATATCAGAAGCATTATTAGAGTTATCGCATATGGGAGATAAAGCATTATCAGAACAAATTTTCTCCCCTAAGGATGGGAAGCTAAAAAGATCACAAAAACTAGCTTCCCCAAGCTTAGACTTCTTCATAGCATTAGCAGTAATTGCATTCATACTAATAACATCGCTACTAGCATGCAAATAAGGTTCCATAGGTTTTTTAATTTTCGCATCAAACAATTCTAAATCAGGAAAAAGACTAAAAAGCTCACCAATTTTTTTGTTGTTTTCCATTATGCCTAACTAGTGTAAACAAGAAACAAAAAGATGCAATTGCAGGATCTAAAGGAAATAGCTTTGAGCACAAACACAATGGCGCCGGAAAAGTATTGTTACCTGGAACCGGAGTATGAGTGCCTTTTTACCTTTCCTCCCCGGCAACGGCGCCGTGAAAATAGCTTGATGTCTACGTTCCCCTCCTTTCCCGTAGACGAGTGTTGGGCCCCCAAGAGCAGAGGTTTGTAGAACAGCAGCAAGTTTTCCCTTAAGTGGATCACCCAAGGTTTATCGAACTCGGGGAGGAAGAGGTCAAAGATATCCCTCTCATGCAACCCCGCAACCACAAAGCAAGAAGTCTCTTGTGTCCCCAACACACCTAATAGGTGCACTAGTTCGGCGAAGAGATAGTGAAATACAGGTGGTATGAATAAATATGAGCGAGTAGTAACGGCGTGTAGTTGATGGTGGTAGTATTGCAGCAGTAGTAACGCAGATAAAACAAGTAAACAAGCAGCGATAGCGATATTTAGGAACAAGGCCTAGGGATTACACTTTCACTAGTGGATACTCTCAACATTGATCACATAACAGGATAGATAAATGCATACTCTACACTTTTGTTGGATGATGAACACATTGCGTAGGATTACACGAACCCTCAATGCCGGAGTTAACAAGCTCCACAATAATGCTCATATTTTAGTAACCTTTAGTGTAAGATAGATCAACGAGACTAAACCAAGTACTAGCATAGCATGCACACTTGTAACCTTCATGCATATGTAGGAGGAATAGATCACATCAATAATATCATAGCAATAGTTAACTTCGCAATCTACAAGAGATCATGATCATAGCATAAACCAAGTACTAACACGGTGCACACACTGTCGCCTTTACACACGTGCAGGAGGAGTAGAACTACTTTAATAACATCACTAGAGTAGCACATAGATAGTAGTGATACAAACTCATATGAATCTCAATCATGTAAAGCAGCTCATGAGATTATTGTATTGAGGTACATGGGAGAGAGATGAACCACATAGCTACCGGTACAGCCCCGAGCCTCGATGGAGAACTACTCCCTCCTCATGGGAGCAGCAGCGGTGATGAAGATGGCGGTGGAGATGGCAGCGGTGTCGATGGAGAAGCCTTCCGGGGGCACTTCCCCGCTCCGGCAGGGTGCCGGAACAGAGTTCTGTCCCCCGAATTGGAGTTACGCGACGGTGGCGGCGCCCCTGGAGTCTTTCTGGAGTTTCGTCAATTGGTATTGAAGTTTTAGGTCACGACGGCTTAAATAGGCGAAGAATCGGAGTCGGAGGGTCTCTGGGGGGCCCACACCCTAGGGGGGCGCGCCCCCCCCCTTGGCCGCGCCGGGGTAGGGTGTGGTGGCCCTGCCCCCCTTCTCTGGCGGTTCTCGTGTGTTCTGGACGCTTCCGGGTAAAATAGGAACCTGGGTGTTGATTTCGTCCGATTCCGAGAATATTTCGTTACTAGGATTTCTGAAACCAAAAACAGCAGAAAACAGGAACTGGCACTTCGGCATCTTGTTAATAGGTTAGTTCCAGAAAATGCACGAATATGACATAAAGTGTGCATATAACATGTAGATAACATCAATAATGTGGCATGGAACACAAGAAATTATCGATACGTTGGAGACGTATCAATTACCCAGGGGCCAAAGGCCACAATATATAGTACATGTACAGGTGCACATATGCAGAAAGCCTCCTAACATATGGGGAAACTACAATATACAGATATATACATCTAACAGTCGCAGGGTTTCGTAGCAAACTTTTCTCTTTTAAAATCAACCATGAGGTTATTCCCTTGTTTTTTTGCGATAAAGGAAATATATAATATCAAAAGAAGGTATTCCCTTTCAATATTGTTCCTCCAACAAATGTTACAAATATGTTTGGAAATTGGTTAAACGGAGTTGACTGATACGTCTCCGACGTATCGATAATTTCTTATGTTCCATGCCACATTATTGATGTTATCTACATGTTTTATGCACACTTTATGTCATATTCGTGCATTTTCTGGAACTAACCTATTAACAAGATGCCGAAGTGCCGATTGTCTGTTTTCTGCTGTTTTTGGTTTCAGAAATCCTAGTAAGGAAATATTCTCGGAATTGGACGAAATCAAAGCCCGGGGGCCTATTTTTCCACGAAGCTTCCGGAAGTCCGAAGGAGAGACGAAGAGGGGCCACGAGGGGGCCACACCCTAGGGCGGCGCGGCCCCCACCTTGGCCGCGCGGCCCCGTGGTGTGGGGCCCTCGTGCCGCCTCTTGACCTACCCTTCCGCCTACAAATAGCCTCCGTGACGAAACCCCCAGCACCGAGAGCCACGATACGGAAAACCTTACTGAGACGCCGTCGCCGCCGATCCCATCTCGGGGGATCCAGGAGATCGCCTCCGGCACCCTGCCGGAGAGGGGAATCATCTCCCGGAGGACTCTACACCGCCATGGTCGCCTCCGGTGTGATGAGTGAGTAGTTCACCCCTGGACTATGGGTCCATAGCAGTAGCTAGATGGTTGTTTTCTCCTCATTGTGCTATCATTGTCGGATCTTGTGAGCTGCCTAACATGATCAAGATCATCTATCTGTAATTCTATATGTTGTGTTTGTCGGGATCCAATGGATAGAGAATACTATGTCATGTTAATTATCAAGTTATTATACATGTGTTGTTTATGATCTTGCATGCTCTCCGTTACTAGTAGATGCTCTGGCCAAGTAGATGCTTTTAACTCCAAGAGGGAGTACTTATGCTCGATAGTGGGTTCATGCCCGCATTGACACCGGGGAGTGACAGAAACCCCTAAGGTTGTGTTGTGCTTGTTGCCACTAGGGATAAAACATTGACGCTATGTCCGAGGATGTAGTTGTTGATTACATTACGCACCATACTTAATGCAATTGTCTGTTGTTTAGCAACTTAATACCGGAGGGGTTCGGATGATAACCTCGAAGGTGGACTTTTTAGGCATAGATGCGGTTGGATGGCGGTCTATGTACTTTGTCGTAATGCCCAATTAAATCTCACTATACTTATCATGTCATGTATGTGCATTGTTATGCCCTCTCTATTTGTCAATTGCCCGACTGTAATTTGTTCACCCAACATGCTTTTATCTTATGGGAGAGACACCTCTAGTGAACTGTGGACCCCGGTCCATTCTTTAATACTTGAAATACAAATCTGTCTGCAATACTTGTTTCTACTGTTTTCTCTCGCAAACAATCATCTTCCACACAATACGGTTAATCCTTTGTTACAGCAAGCCGGTGAGATTGACAACCTCACTCGTTTCGTTGGGGCAAAGTACTTTGGTTGTGTTGTGCGGGTTCCACGTTGGCGCCGGAATCTCCGGTGTTGCGCCGCACTACATCCCGCCGCCATCAACCTTCAACGTGCTTCTTGGCTCCTCCTGGTTCAATAAACCTTGGTTTCTTTCTGAGGGAAAACTTGCTGCTGTGCGCATCATACCTTCCTCTTGGGGTTGCCCAACGAACGTGTGAAATACACGCCATCAAGCTCTTTTTCTGGCGCCGTTGCCGGGGAGATCAAGACACGCTGCAAAGGGAGTCTCCACTTCTCAATCTCTTTACTTTGTTTCTGTCTTGCTTTATTTTATTTACTACTTTGTTTGCTGCACTAAATTAAAATACAAAAAAATTAGTTGCTAGTTTTACTTTATTTGCTATCTTGTTTGCTATATCGAAAACACAAAAAAATTAGTTTACTTGCATTTATTTTATCTAGTTTGCTTTATTTACTCGTTGCTAAAATGGCCAACGCTGAAAATACTAAGTTGTGTGACTTCACTAGCACAAATAATAATGATTTCTTATGCACACCTATTGCTCCACCTGCTACTACAGTAGAATTCTTTGAAATTAAACCCGCTTTACTTGAATCTTGTTATGAAAGATCAATTTTCCGGAATTAGTTCTGATGATGCTTGCTGCCCATCTTAATAATTTTGTTGAACTATGTGAAATGCAAAAATATAAAGATGTAGATGGTGATATTATTAAACTAAAATTGTTCCCTTTCTCATTAAGAGGAAGAGCTAAAGATTGGTTGCTATCTCTGCCTAAGAATAGTATTGATTCCTGGACTAAATGCAAGGATGCTTTTATTGGTAGATATTATCCCCCTGCTAAAATTATATCTTTGAGGAGTAGCATAATGAATTTTAAACAATTAGATACTGAACATGTTGCTCAAGCTTGGGAAAGAATGAAATCTCTGGTTAAAAATTGCCCAACCCATGGACTGACTAATTGGATGATCATCCAAACCTTCTATGCAGGACTAAATTTTTCTTCACGGAATTTATTGGATTCAGCTGCTGGAGGTACCTTTATGTCCATCACTCTTGGTGAAGCAACAAGGCTTCTTGATAATATGATGATCAACTACTCCGAATGGCACACGGAAAGAGCTCCACAAGGTAAGAAGGTAAATTCTGTTGAAGAATCCTCTTCCTTGAATGATAAGGTTGATGCTATTATGTCTATGCTTGTGAATGATAGGACTAATATTGATCCTAATAATGTTCCGTTAGCTTCATTGGTTGCACAAGAAGAACATGTTGATGTAAACTTCATTAAAAATAATAATTTCAACAACAATGCTTACCGGAACAATTCTAGTAACAACTATAGGCCATATCCTTATAATAATGGCAACGGCTATGGTAATTCTTATGGAAATTCTTACAACAATAATAGGAATTCACCCCTGGACTTGAAGCCATGCTTAAAGAATTTATTAGTACACAAACTGCTTTTAACAAATCTGTTGAGGAAAAGCTCAATAAAATTGATATACTTGCTTCTAAAGTCGATAGTCTTGCTGCTGATGTTGATCTTTTGAAATCAAAAGTTTTGCCTAATGAGAATTATCATAATAAAATTACTACTACAGCAAATGCCATTCAAGTTAGAATTAATGAGAATATAAGATTAATGGCTGAAGCTGCGTGCTAGGTGGGATAGAGAAGAAAATGAAAAACTAGCTAAAGAGAAGAATATAGCTAAAGTTTGGACTATTACCACCACTAGTAATGCTAATGCTACACATGTTGCTGCACCTCCTACTCATACTAATAAAAGAATTGGTGTTAGCAATGTTTCCACTTCTAATGCAAAGCGCGAAAAACTGCACTGAAACTGCTAAAGCTGAAACTGCTCTGTGATAAAGCTGCTGAAATTTTTTCCAACATTGGGGATGATGATCCCATTGCTTTAGATTATAATGGTTTGAATTTTGATGATTGCCACATCTCTGAAGTTATAAAGTTCTTGCAAAAACTTGCTAAAAGTCCTAATGCTAGTGCTATAAATTTGGCTTTCACGCATCATATTACAAATGCTCTCATAAAAGCTAGAGAAGAGAAACTAGAGCGCGAAGCCTCTATTCCTAAAAAGCTAGAGGATGGTTGGGAGCCCATCATTAAGATGAAGGTTAAAGATTTTGATTGTAATGCTTTATGTGATCTTGGTGCAAGTATTTCTGTTATGCCTAAGAAAATTTATAATATGCTTGACTTGCCACCGCTGAAAAATTATTATTTGGATGTTAATCTTGCTGATCATTCTACAAAGAAACCTTTGGGTAAAGTTGATAATGTTCGCATTACCGTTAACAATAATCTTGTTCCCGTTGATTTTGTTGTCTTGGATATTGAATGCAATGCATCTTGTCCCATTATATTGGGAAGACCTTTTCTTCGAACTGTTGGTGCTATTATTGATATGAGGGAAGGTAATATAAAATATCAATTTCCTCTCAAGAAAGGTATGGAACACTTCCCTAGAAAGAGAATAAAGGTACCTTATGATTCTATTATTAGAACAAATTATGATGTTGATGCTTCATCTCTCGATAATACTTGATACACACTTTCTGCGCCTAGCTAAAAGGCATTAAAGAAAAGCGCTTATGGGAGACAACCCATGTTTTTACCTACAGTACATTGTTTTTATTTTGTATCTTGGAAGTTGTTTACTACTGTAGCAACCTCTCCTTATCTTAGTTTTGTGTTTTGTTGTGCCAAGTTAAGCCGTTGATAGAAAAGTAAGTACTAGATTTGGATTACTGCGCAGAAACAGATTTCTTTGCTGTCACGAATCTGGGTCTAATTCTCTGTAGGTAACTCAGAAAATTATGCCAATTTACGTGAGTGATCCTCAGATATGTACGCAACTTTCATTCAATTTGAGCATTTTCATTTGAGCAAGTCTGGTGCCATTTTAAAATTCGTCAATACGAACTGTTACTGTTTTGACAGATTCTGCCTTTTATTTCGCATTGCCTCTTTCGCTATGTTGGATGAATTTCTTTGATCCACTAATGTCCAGTAGCATTATGCAATGTCCAGAAGTGTTAAGAATGATTGTGTCACCTCTGAATATGTCAATTTATATTGTGCACTAACCCTCTAATGAGTTGTTTCGAGTTTGGTGTGGAGGAAGTTTTCAAGGATCAAGAGAGGAGTATGATGCAACATGATCAAGGAGAGTGAAAGCTCTAAGCTTGGGGATGCACCCGGTGGTTCACCCCTGCATATATCAAGAAGACTCAAGCGTCTAAGCTTGGGGATGCCCAAGGCATCCCCTTCTTCATCGACAACATTATCGGGTTCCTCCCTCGAAACTATATTTTTATTCGGCCACATCTTATGTGCTTTTTCTTGGAGCGTCGGTTTGTTTTTGTTTTTGTTTTTGTTTGAATAAAATGGATCCTAGCATTCACTTTATGGGAGAGATACACGCTCCGCTGTAGCATATGGACAAGTATGTCCTTGGTTTCTACTCATAGTATTCATGGCGAAGTTTCTCCTTCGTTAAATTGTTATATGGTTGGAATTGGAAAATGATACATGTAGTAATTGCTATAAATGTCTTGGGTAATGTGATACTTGGCAATTATTGTGCTCATGTTTAAGCTCTTGCATCATATGCTTTGCACCCATTAATGAAGAAATACATAGAGCATGCTAAAATTTGGTTTGCATATTTGGTTTCTCTAAGGTCTAGATAATTTCTAGTATTGAGTTTGAACAACAAGGAAGACGGTGTAGAGTCTTATAATGTTTTCAATATGTCTTTTATGTGAGTTTTGCTGCACCGGTTCATCCTTGTGTTTGTTTCAAATAAGCCTTGCTAGCCTAAACCTTGTATCGAGAGGGAATACTTCTCATGCATCCAAAATACTTGAGCCAACCACTATGCCATTTGTGTCCACCATACCTACCTATACTACATGGTATTTTCCCGCCATTCCAAAGTAAATTGCTTGAGTGCTACCTTTAAAATTTCATCATTCACCTTTGCAATATATAGCTCATGGGACAAATAGCTTAAAAACTATTGTAGTATTGAATATGTAATTATGCACTTTATCTCTTATTAAGTTGCTTGTTGTGCGATAACCATGTTTGCTGGGGAACGCCATCAACTCATTGTTGAATATCATGTGAGTTGCTATGCATGTTCGTCTTGTACGAAGTAAGGGCGATCTACACTGAGTTGAATGGTTTGAGCATGCATATTGTGAGAGAAGAACATTGGGCCGCTAACTAAAGCCATGATCCATGGTGGAAGTTTCAGTTTTGGACAAACATCCTCAAATCTCTAATGAGAAAAGAATTAATTGTTGTCAAATGCTTAAAGCATTAAAAGAGGAGTCCATTATCTGTTGTCTATGTTGTCCCGGTATGGATGTCTAAGTTGAGAATAATCAAAAGCGAGAAATCCAAATGCGAGCTTTCTCCTTAGACCTTTGTACGGGCGGCATAGAGGTACCCCTTTGTGAAACTTGGTTAAAGCATATGTATTGCGGTGATAATCCGGGTAGTCCAAGCTAATTAGGACAAGGTGCGGGCACTATTGGTACACTATGCATGAGGCTTGCAACTTATAAGATATAATTTACATGATGCATATGCTTTATTACTACCGTTGACAAAATTGTTTCATGTTTTCAAAATCAAAGCTCTAGCACAAATATAGCAATCGATGCTTTTCCTCTATGAGGACTATTCTTTTACTTTCAATGTTGAGTCGGTTCACCTATTTCTCTCCACCTCAAGAAGCAAACACTTGTGTGAGCTGTGCATTGATTCCTACATACTTGCTTATTGCACTTATTATATTACTCTATGTTGACAATATCCATGAGATATACATGTTACAAGTTGAAAGCAACCGCTGAAACTTAATCTTCTTTTGTGTTGCTTCAATACCTTTACTTTAAATTATTGCTTTATGAGTTAACTCTTATGCAAGACTTATTGATGCTTGTCTTGAAGTGCTAATCATGAAAAGTCTTTGCTTTATGATTCACTTGTTTACTCATGTCATACACATTGTTTTGATCGCTGCATTCACTACATATGCTTTACAAATAGTATGATCAAGATTATGATGGCATGTCACTTCAGAAATTATCCGTGTTATCGTTTTACCTGCTCGGGACGAGCGAGAACTAAGCTTAGGGATGCTGATACGTCTCCGACGTATCGATAATTTCTTATGTTCCATGCCACATTATTGATGTTATCTACATGTTTTATGCACACTTTATGTCATATTCGTGCATTTTACGGAACTAACCTATTAACAAGATGCCGAAGTGCCGATTCTTTGTTTTCTGCTGTTTTTGGTTTTAGAAATCCTAGTAAGGAAATATTCTCGGAATTGGACGAAATCAAAGCCCGGGGGCCTATTTTTCCACGAAGCTTCCGGAAGTCCGAAGGAGAGACGAAGAGGGGCCACGAGGGGGCCACACCCTAGGGCGGCGCGGCCCCCCTGGCCGCGCGGCCACGTGGTGTGGGGCCCTCGTGCCGCCTCTTGACCTACCCTTCCGCCTACAAATAGCCTCCGTGACGAAACCCCCGATGCCGAGAGCCACGATACGGAAAACCTTGCCGAGACGCTCGTCGCCGCCGATCCCATCTCGGGGGATCCGGGAGATCGCCTCCGGCACCCTGCCGGAGAGGGGAATCATCTCCCGGAGGACTCTACACCGCCATGGTCGCCTCCGGTGTGATGAGTGAGTAGTTCACCCCTGGACTATGGGTCCATAGCAGTAGCTAGATGGTTGTTTTCTCCTCATTGTGCTATCATTGTCGGATCTTGTGAGCTGCCTAACATGATCAAGATCATCTATCTGTAATTCTATATGTTGTGTTTGTCGGGATCCGATGGATAGAGAATACTATGTCATGTTAATTATCAAGTTATTATACATGTGTTGTTTATGATCTTGCATGCTCTCCGTTACTAGTAGATGCTCTGGCCAAGTAGATGCTTTTAACTCCAAGAGGGAGTACTTATGCTCGATAGTGGGTTCATGCCTGCATTGACACCTGGGGGAGTGACAGAAACCCCTAAGGTTGTGTTGTCTTGTTGCCACTAGGGATAAAACATTGACGCTATGTCCGAGGATGTAGTTGTTGATTACATTACGCACCATACTTAATGCAATTGTCCGTTGTTTAGCAACTTAATACTTGGAGGGGTTCGGATGATAACTCTGAAGGTGGACTTTTTAGGCATAGATGCGGTTGGATGGCGGTCTATGTACTTTGTCGTAATGCCCAATTAAATCTCACTATACTTATCATGTCATGTATGTGCATTGTTATGCCCTCTCTATTTGTCAATTGCCCGACTGTAATTTGTTCACCCAACATGCTTTTATCTTATGGGAGAGACACCTCTAGTGAGCTGTGGACCCCGGTCCATTCTTTAATCTTGAAATACAAATCTGCTGCAATACTTGTTTCATTGTTTTCTCTCGCAAACAATCATCTTCCACACAATACGGTTAATCCTTTGTTACAGCAAGCCGGTGAGATTGACAACCTCACTCGTTTCGTTGGGGCAAAGTACTTTGGTTGTGTTGTGCGGGTTCCACGTTAGCACCGGAATCTCCGGTGTTGCGCCGCACTACATCCCGCCGCCATCAACCTTCAACGTGCTTCTTGGCTCCTCCTGGTTCGATAAACCTTGGTTTCTTTCTGAGGGAAAACTTGCTGCTGTGCGCATCATACCTTCCTCTTGGGGTTGCCCAACGAACGTGTGAAATACACGCCATCATTGACAAAGTGTCCAAGTTCAGAATTAGAATTGGGTTTTGCGCGCTGTTGCGGTCAGAAACCCACCGGCGAGCAGCGACGGGCAACACAGTAGAGCCGGGAGGCTCCCAGGACTGCGGCTGGCCCTGGTCCCTCGAGCGACGGCCCGCAAAGACTCGGCACGCACGTCCGATGCTTGGTGCAAGGGCGTGCCACCTGACCTATACCTGGTCGGGAAGGTGATGGATTTGCTTCGCTTAGTTTCCTGCATGGCATACACGTAAACATTAAATACGAGCCTCGATCGGCTCTCGGGTTGTCCTCGTGAATCGGCTCAAGGAGCCGATCCACCCATGATCCGTATGAGGTATACGATCACATGGTGGTCCTGCTTGATCAATATAAAGCCAAAACGACCTACGACGATTTAGGGTTTTCACCACATAATCGGAACATCCTACACGTGATTGAGCCTGGCAGCCACGCACGGTGATAATAAACCGACCCTAGATAAGGCCTAAAAACCAACGTGAAGTTGATCCCCGGAACATCTCATCTAGGGCTAGCAAACTACACCCTACGTGCTATCTGGATCCTTCAACCCGTTTGCAAGGCCTAACTATGTAGATATTAAACTAATCCTTGAATAACAAGGAGCAATCATAATGGATCGGATCTACTAAATAATGATCAAGCGAGGTGCCGCCCTTACACCTAAGATAGGCGTAAGGGCGGCTAGACGTCTAGGGGTTGCATAAAAGAAAGCATGTAACACGACGGAACAATGCTAACCCTAACACATCTATGATAACTACGTTGCTCGCCATCAACAAGGCTTCAGCACGAGCAACGCATGAACAACGAATCGGGGCAGAACAGAACCGCCTGGTTTTGAAAATGACAATTCCAAAATCACTCTGTTTTTCCTTTTCTTCGTCGTGTCAAATCGGGGCAGAACAGAACCGCCACGGTATCCCTTCATCATGATACTTTGCCTTCTCAACTTCTCCGCATGATTTGATGGTTTTGGCACCACATCCTCGGGAACCGCTGCAGCATTGAATCATCTCCACTATATCGCCTCCATTTTAACCACATCCTGCAATTCACTTCTTCATCCCCTTCGTATTAGCACTCCAAAAGCCCTCCTCTGCCACCATGTCTCCTTCCTCCTTTGCTTCGTCGGGTCTTTCCTCCCAGTCCTCCCCCTTCCGCGAGCCGACGCCGGAGTGGGACCCGGAGGAAGCCCACGAGGCCCACATTCGCCGCGCCATAGAAGACGGGGACGAGTCCAGTCACGAATTCTCCGTCTGGTCAGAGGACGACAAGTCCTCGACCGACGGGGAAAGTGACCTCCGCTTCCTTGCCGACGGGGAGACGGAGGAGGAGAGCGATGACGATCGCTTCTCCTGGGACGACTTCACCTCCTCCAAGGAGGGGGAGGAGGAGGAGGACGACGACACCTCCTCCGATGAGCCGCCGGCCAAGCGCTACTGCCCCTGGACGGGGAACCTCAGCGACTTCGACAGCGACGACGACGCTGGCGAGGAGGACGAGGACAACGAGGGCCCTGCCGGCGGCCGCGGTAGCAGCGACGACGAGCCAGCCGGGAGTAGCGCCGACAGCGGCGACGACGGCGACGACGAGGGCAGCGACGGCCCATAGATAGGACCCTTAGCATAGGATCAGTAGTAGTAGATGGGGCAATGTATCCCCTGGTACTTCCTTTTGAGAGCAATCAGCTCTTTATGTAAGAAATCCCGTTATCAATGAAGAATTTCCTTTAATTTGATTTTGCCGAATTCCTTTACGCTAATTTAGCCGATTTCCCCTCATACTGACTTTGCCGATTGTCAACTTGGTCAATGCTCAATGAGCCGATGGCAACGCATCGGTTCCTCACGATAAATTACGAGATAGGTCAATTTGGTCACCCCCTCAAACGGTAACCTGCGAACCTTGCTCAAATTTAAATCCCCAAATTTCTGGTGGACAATGTGGAAGACCCATGCCTTCAGGAGAGCCCTAGGGCCGTTGCTGAAACAACTTGACGCTGAAGCTGATACTTCTGCAGAACAGGTACCACTTGCTCGCAAATTTCCTTGCGATAGTTTCCAGTGATGCCTTATAACCCTGCTCTGTTTCTTTGCAGTAACAAGATGGCCCAGACCCTGTCAATGATGATGGATCCCCCTTCAAATTCCTCCCACCAGCTCCAGCTGTCCTCTTCTGCAAGAACTCACCACCTTTTTTTAAAAAAGGTTGTGATGTAGAGCCAGCCGATTCCAATAAAATCGGCTCCCAAGAGTAAAAACTCTCCAAGGCCAGCTGCCCCCCGAGCCTCAGTCAGGGCGAGAACAGCAGTGAGAAAAGTAGCTGCCGGGAAAACTTTGAAGGGCAAAAACCCTGCGCCAGCTCCAGAAAGCTTATATGTGAGCTGTTCTATACCCCATCTTGTTCCATTCATCCTTCTAGGCTTTTATAGCACGTCAGTGTCCCTTAATCCTGCTCTTGCGGACCTCTATCGAAGACAATACCAGCGAGGAGACGCAGTCCAGCCGATGAGGCTCAAGCTCGGGCACCTCTGAGGACACCACCACGCAAAAACAGCCAGATGTGCCACCATCGGCTTCCAAGAAAAGGTCAGCCCTCCGAACCTGCTGCCCTTCAAACTCCCATCAAAACAGGGCAAGGAAGCTTACGCACCAAGAGTCAATGCACCAAGAGGGCTCGGAAGGATCAGCAAACCCCCTCCTCGAACCAAGAAGCTTCAAATGTAACGGCTCTCCAACTCCTTCTAGCTTAGTTCTTGTGCTTTGCTACCCAGATCGGCTCACCATCCTTTTTTGCAGACTGATGAAACTTCCAGTGGGGATGTCGAGGAAATTCTGATACCCCCCACAACTCTGGAGGTAACAACCTCTACAGGTGACATCGACCAAGTTGCCACCTTGGCCAAACCCCAGGCAGAGACGCCACAGCCGATCGCTTCGTCATCGGCTGTTCCCATGGTCATAGGAGAGGTATGCTCCCTTTGTTGGGCTTGCCCTTACCCTGATCTGCAGGCTTATGCTGCTTTTGTTGTTTGTCAGGGCTGTGATCCCTCAGGCTTGCTGTCGTTCGACCCTGAATCTATCGAGCCGGACCACTCCACAGCACGTGATGAACCGAGCCCCGGCATAATCGCTAACCAACTCCAATGCCTCAAAGCTCTGCTTTCTTCAGCTATTGAGACATTAGTCGAAAACCCTGAGGAGGTGAAGAACACTCTTGAAGAAATCCAGCCTCACGTCCCAGTGACGCTGCAGTTGAAGCTCTGGCCAGTCGTGACGTTGTCTGCCTTCAGGTCAAGGGTGCAGTTGGCTCGTCAGAGAATCGACTTACGCCACACCCAACTCCCGCTTGAACAAGCAACTGGTGACAGGCGAGGATGATAATGACAAGGCCGAGATCGCAGAGGTGGATCACGTCCGTGCTGGTGTACGCCTTAGAAACTTTCCTTCAGTAGGACCTGCGCATGTGGCAGTTTGTGCTTGTAATTCTAGAGTCGATGGCTGTGCATCGGCTTTTTATTCTAGAGTTTTTTTACTGGCCGATTTTTCTATCGGCCCCCAATATTTTACCTGGCCGATTTTTCTATCGGCCCCCAATATTTTACTGCACATGTATCGCACATGTTCATCTGATTAGGTGCCCCCCGAGCCGAATCTGTCAGGTAACTGTTGATGTCGGCTCTGTAGTTAGCCAAGGTACTGTACTTGAACATCGGCACCGTCAGGACCAATGTTGACTTCTTCCAGCTCGTCAGCCGACGTAAACCTGTATCCCCGCTTTCCGCCGCCCGTTAGATCGACGTTGAACACGGGCAGAACGTATGGTGAGGATAATTTTGGCCGATTGCTGGAATCGGCCTCCATGTTGATTGAATTGCTCAATGAAGGTTTACATCTTGGTCTTGCTTCAGTATAACTACGTGACATGCTTGAGACGAGATTATCCCTTTTTATTTCTTGGGGCCGATCACAAGGATCGGCCTTGCCATGTTCGTCCATAGATTTTGCTCTTGCTACACGGACAGGCCGGTGGATAAGACCAGCCTCACCCCGTTTTTCGTCACGTCGATGCGCTCGCAGTCGTCCAAAGTGATGCCTGAGAGTGGCTCTTGGCCTGCCGTCTCCCAAACATTCATGCCAGCCGTTGAAATCTCGGCTGAGTCATCTGCGTGGACGACCTCTACTTCATCTCCATCCCACTATATTAAACATTGGTGCATCGTGGATGGAATGCAACGGTTGGCGTGGATCCAATCTCTCCCTAGCGGGACAGCATAGGTGCTCTTGCTCGTCGACAATGAAGAACGTCGTAGGGATGGTTTTTCTTCCTACGGTCGGATCCACGTTCGAACACCTTGCGCTTCGGATGCCTGGCCGTTGAAATCGCTCGGTGTAACGTTGGTCTTGATCGGATCCGAGCTAGAGCGTCCCAACCGACGTAGCATGGAGTATGGCATAATGTTGATCTGCCGCTCCGGTGTCTACCAGCATCTTGTTGACGGGCTGCCCATTGATATAACCTCGTAGGTACGGGGCCTTCGGGTGTACGTAGCTTCTTTCTCGTGGCTTCTCAAAGATAGCCGGCCGTGGGCCGCAGTCAAGTTGTGCCACAGGTGCTTCATCCAATCCTAGAGCACAAAACTCCGCTGGAAGGATGAACACCATGTTTGTGCCAGCCGATGTCTCATCCTCGGCTTTCCTTTGTTTGGGGCGCCACTCTTTCTTTTGTGGCCGACCTTCTTCGTCCAGAGTTCGCTGAATTTTCGCGGCCAGATCAGGCCGCGCCTTCCTTAACGTGTGCAGGTATAACCTTTCAGCTTCCTCCAAACCACGTAGCCGCTGAACCCTACGCTTTTGGGAACGGCTGAGTCCATCAGGGCACCACCTTGGCCGGTGGTACTTATCTTCTTCTTCTTCATCGTCGTCTTCTAACTCCTCGAGATCTTCCACCCGAGAGGACTCGACGAACTTGTTCCGAGATGGGAGCGGCCCTAGACGTTTGAATACTGACACGGCTCCCTGCACCCTTCTTCTTCTCTCTACATTACGGCGGTTGCCGATTGTAGGCAATCGGCTCATTCCTGAATCCCAGCAGTGTCTGAAGAAGGGACAGTCCCAGTGCCTATCCACATCATCTTGTTCTCTTGATTTCTCCTTGGCATGGCGCTCGTATCTCTCCTCGTCGCGATCATGCTGACGATCTCTCCTGGCGTCCCTGCTAGCCAGACGATCTCTTTCGTCATCGTCGTCATATCGCCGGCGTTGGTCGTATTGACTCACGTATTTGTTGAGGAGGTGATCAGAGAGAGGTCGCTGATATCGCACATTCTTCACTTCTCCCTCTGTGATGTAGCGCTTGCCATCGTGCCGGAGCCGATCGCGTGGAACGGCTTCCTCTTTGTCCTTGTTATGAGAGCAGCTGCCCTCGTCTCTGTCCTTACCAGAGTGGTGCCCAGGTCCTACCATGTTGATGCTGAACGAGGAACCTGGCTGGCACCTCCCAGGGTAAGTGCACTCCACCATGTTAACGGCGGGGAAGGGGTGCGTGTCGACTTTCATGGCGTACTGGCTAAAAATTAGACGCCCTTGTTCTATCGCCATTTGGATCCGCCGACGCCACACCCTGCAGTCGTTGGTGGTATGGGTGAACGTGTTATGCCACTTGCGGTATGGCTTCCCGTTCAGCTCCGTGCCGTGGGGATTTTGTGGCCTTCGGGTAACTTTAGCTGCTTCTCCTTAAGTAAGAGGTCGAAAATTTGCTCAGCTTTGGTCACGTCGAAGTCAAACCCTCTTGGAGGACCTTGTGGCTTAACCCACTTGCAGGATACGGGGCTTGCCCCCCGAGTCCATTCAGCCACTGCTACCTCTTGATCTCCCGCAGAGCCTTCATCTTCATCTGCCTCAACCAGGACCACCGCACGCTTGAATTTATCCTGGTACACCTCTGGGTGGCGCTGTTCATATAATGACAGCTTCTGCACCATATGCGCCAGTGAAGGGTACTCTGCTTGGGAGGCCACATCCTTCATCGGTGATGCAAGACCCACCACCGCCAACTCGACTCGCTTCTTTTCGGTCACACGAGCCGAATAGCATCGGTTCCTAACAGTCCTGAAGCGGCTGGATGTATTCGACACCGTTTCTCCGCGCTTCGTCGCACTTGTGCTAGATCGGCAATGCCGGACTCGGAAGCCTGCGAGTGATACCGCAGGTGGAACTGTTCTTCCAACTGCTTCCAAGTCCGGATTGAGTCCGGTGGCAGCGATGTGTACCACCCGAAAGCCGATCCTGTGAGGGACCGTGCGAAGAACCTCACACGTAGTTCATCCGATGCTTGAGATCGTGCCCAGCTGTGCCAAATATCGGCTCACATGCTCGATTGAGCTGGAGCCATCCGACCCACTAAACTTGGAGAATTCGGGGAGCCGATATTTGGGTGGTAGTGGGATCAAATCGTACTCGTTGGGGTACGGCTTGGAATAGCCGATTGCCCTCCTTTTCGGCACCATGCCAAACTGGTCTCTCAAAATTGTACTGATCTGATCCGCGGTGCTGGCTGTAGGAGTCGAACTCTGAATATTCGTTGGAGTGGCATACTTAGCCAGCCACGCTTGCTTCTCAAGCTCTGAGCCAACTGCAGGAGTTGAGCTCTGGAGGTTCGTCGGAGTGGCATACTTAGCTAGCCACGTCTGCTTCTCAATATCTGTTCCAGAAGTTCCTCCTGCTGTTCTAGAAGTCCCTGTTGTTGCAGTTTGGTTCGTGAGTACCCAGTTACTGCAGTCTGGCACGTATGTGCACGTGTATCCATGAGGGATCTCCTTAGGCGCCTCATACAAGAACTGGTAATCACTAGGGTCACCACCGGTCTTGTAGACGACGTATGCCGGTGAACTCGGCACCTCTGGTGCTGCGAACGCGAACGGCAGCGGTGGTCGGGACTGGAGGGGTATCTCTCCTTGGTGAGTCCCCAGAGCTGGTCCTGACGGAGAATACTGATGGCTCATGATTTCCTGGATCACCCGAAGGGCGACACGCTCTAAAGTGTTTACCAGGCTCTCAGAATGGCGGTGCAGCGAATGAGCTACCATGAAATTAATCTCCTGACGCAGAGACCTGGTGCGTTCTTCTGAAGGGGTAGACAGGTCCACTCCATCGAGCGCGCCTTCAGGCGAGAACCCCTTCCACCTGATGCCGTGTGAGCGGGTTCTCTGGAAAGAGCCGATGAGGTCGGCTTCGAGGATAGCTTTGACCTCGTCATACTTCTTCTTGAGCTCCTCAGTCAGATCTTCGTACGTGACCGGAGTACCTTCCGCCATCTCAGATGTAGACGGCGATGCAGTTGATGTCGAAGACAGTCCCACCGGGCGTGCCAGAATGTGTTGCGGTCAGAAACCCACCGGCGAGCAGCGACGGGCAACACAGTAGAGCCGGGAGGCTCCCAGGACTGTGGCTGGCCCTGGTCCCTCGAGCGACGGCCCGCAAAGACTCGGCACGCACGTCCGATGCTGGTGCAAGGGCGTGCCACCTGACCTATACCTGGTCAGGAAGGTGATGGATTTGCTTCGCTTAGTTTCATGCATGGCATACACGTAAACATTAAATACGAGCCTCGATCGGCTCTCAGGTTGTCCTGTGAATCGGCTCAAGGAGCCGATCCACCCATGATCCGTATGAGGTATACGATCACATGGTGGTCCTGCTTGATCAATATAAAGCCAAAACGACCTACGACGATTTAGGGTTTTCACCACATAATCGGAACATCCTACACGTGATTGAGCCCGGCAGCCACGCACGGTGATAATAAACCGACCCTAGATAAGGCCTAAAAACCAACGTGAAGTTGATCCCCGGAACATCTCATCTAGGGCTAGCAAACTACACCCTACGTGCTACTGGATCCTTCAACCCGTTTGCAAGGCCTAACTATGTAGATATTAAACTAATCCTTGAATAACAAGGAGCAATCATAACGGATCGGATCTACTAAATAATGATCAAGCGAGGTGCCGCCCTTACACCTAAGATAGGCGTAAGGGCGGCTAGACGTCTAGGGGTTGCATAAACGAAAGCATGTAACACGACGGAACAATGCTAACCCTAACACATCTATGATAACTACGTTGCTCGCCATCAACAAGGCTTCAGCACGAGCAATGCATGAACAACGAATAAACGTTACTGCCTAGATCGCAAGATGCAGCATGATGCTTACCCGGAAGAAACCCTCGAAACAAGGGGTTGGCGATGCGCCTAGATTGGTTTGTGATGAACGTGATTGTTGTTTATTTCAGAAACCCTAGATACATATTTATAGTCCGTAGACTTTCTAACGTGGGAATAATCCCAACCGTGCACGAGCCAAATTCTATCTAACCGACACGTATCTTACTATATTTACAGATACACGGGCAAAACTAGCCCAAACTTCGTATACAAGGCCGATTCATGTATTTCTTCCAGGTATATTCTTCAAGCCCATCTTAATCGCGGCCCACCTCTGATCCGGTCAAATTCTGGTGATAACACGCGCTCATGTGGGCTATATGAAACTGCCGCAATGATATTGTCTTTAACAAGAGTACGAACTCAATTTTTTTACAGGTTACCCGTATGGTCTCACACTGGATCCACGAATGGTCTCTTTTACTGCCGGAGACGCAACGCGAGCCTATGCATGCTGGATGCCGCCGGCTGGATGCGGTGGCACGGGCTATATACAACCAGGATGGCTGGCGTCCTGTTAAACGACTTTCAGATGTATAAGCGAGTCTCTCTTATTTTTCATTGGCTAGTTTTTGTGTACACGCTTTGTGATTCGTGAATTGTAAAACTAAGAATTATGTTATCTGGGTAATAAAAGAGGGCTGCGTGCATCGATTGATGCAGAGGCCGGGATCAGCCCCCATTTCGAAAAAAAATAGAAGGTATTCCCTTGTTAGTTGCAGTAACCGATCCTATGTAGTTTGATCAAGTGGATATAGTTATTTGGTCACTACTGATGTTGGAGAATTTGATTAAGCAAAAAGGTTTAATGAGATGCAGGGAAGGATCAAGTTTCCGGTTCTGACAATGAGTAGGAATGGTTGAGATAGATCAGAGATGAACATGACACAACCTAGATCATACAGTTTGTAGAGATTGCCCACCATTTCATCAGCCTCTACCATGATGAATCAATTAGGGCTCTGAACTAGGACCACGTACCTATGAAAGGTTCTTGAGTATAACCTTGTCCTTTTACTACAAAAGGTAAACCTGGTCGCAACAGATTGAGTGATTTACTACTGCCATCAAAACTTGTGGGATCAATCACTCAAGGCAGGCACAAAGTGCGTCAATGCCAGTGCACTTGACCTCACTACTACACGGTAGGGATTTAGGGGCACTTTGCCATGGGGCACTTTTCAAAGTGCCCCTAAATACCCCCTTTTAGAGGCACTTTTGCCAAAATGCCTCTAATACCCTACCTATTGGGGCAGTTTTGAGAAGTGCCCCAATAGGTCTACACCTATTGGGGCAGTTTTGAGAAGTGCCCCAATAGGTATACACCTATTGGGGCAGTTTGGACAAGTGCCCCAATAGGTATACATCTATTGGGGCAGTTTTGAGAAGTGCCCCAATAGGTATACACCTATTGGGGTAGTTTGGACAAGTGCCCCAATTGGTATACACCTATTGGGGCAGTTTGACTAGTGCCCCAATTGGTATACACCTATTGGGGCAGTTTCAAAAAGTGCCCCAATTGCTATATACCTATTGGGGCAGTTTGACTAGTGCCCCAATTGCTATACACCTATTGGGGCAGTTTGACTAGTGCCCCAATTGCTATACACCTATTGGGGCAGTAACAAGTTTAACCTGAACAAGTTTACTTGATAATCTGAACTAGCTAGTTGCCCCCACTAGTTGATGATCTCAACAAAGTTGAGACTTATGTACTCCTGCATTGGATATATCTTGATCAAAACAGTTGAATCAACTCCATTCATCTCATATGCTTTACAATAGTATTGCTAAAAAAAAAGGTGAGATGAGCAAATTCATTCGTATCTTGCAGTTCCAAATGAACATACTATAATATCAACACAAGAAATAAATGGAAAGCTGCAAAATAGTTCTCTGTATTCTAATTATATGAATCGACTATGTCCGATAGGTGACCTTGGTCTATCATAATAGTGAGTTATGTCACCAATCGAGGGCAGAAAAAGGGCATTCCGGTATTACTTCTTCTAATGAATAAAACTTTAGGACAAACAACTTTGTGTTTCTACAAAAGGAGAGTAATATATTGTGCACATGAGTAGCTGAGCCGAGCACTTGCCGAATATTTATAACTGCAAGTAAATACAAGAAAAATGGACTCTGTCGGTTACGCCGCCCGGGAGATCCAGCGCCAATGGCCTCGACCCTCGCCGCCTTTCCCTGTCACTACAACCTACTTGGATGGGGCAAACAAGTTCTCATGCATGAGTACTGGATTGAGGATGCGAGACTGGGAGGGCGGGGATGCGTGGAGGAGTGGGAGGAGCTGGGAGGATGATGCACCTGTGGAGAGACGATGGAGGGGCTGCTGCGCCCGGGAAGGGATGGAGCAGCGGCGGCGGTGTGCCATCGGAGGGGGAGATGTTGCGTGTGAAGGAGAGATAGTGTGCGAGAGGAGAGTTATCGCATATTACGACCAATAAAAACTAGTAACCCTTTCCGCGAGGTGTCTATCGTGGAGGGCTCTGGAGTAGGGCAAACATACACGCACTTGCTTGTTCTCAATATGGCTTCTACTATTTTATGAGAACAAGAATATTTATTTAGTTGCTAATTATAGATCTATGAGTGAATGTTAAGTTCATATGATCGCATTTCACAATTCCTAGGATTTTAGAGTTTCACAAAAAATGATGGAGTTAGGGTTTTATTCCTAATAGAATTAGGGTTGCATTTGGAATTATGGAATTAGGATTTCCTATTTGTTATATAATAAATTGATGAGCAAATTGAATTCAGTAAATCCTAAGTTCAAGTTATTATTGAGTCAGGCATTTATAATATTTTTTATCATTTAAAATAAATGATAAATAAGGTAAATGCAATTAAGGGTTTTAAATAGTAGTTGAAATAAGGGTATATCTTTTAATTCTTTTCTAGGTTTTGAAATTATATGTAGAAGTAATGATCAATTAGGGTTTACATATGATTAAACATAACCACAAAGAAACAATTGTTGTATTATATGAAATTTTAATACAAAGCAATATTTACTTTCTTGATGTGAAAAATAGAAACAAGAAAATTATATTTTTAGTATTTAGGTCTTAATAGTTTAAGATTTAAAATTTGTCTTCTAAAATTTAGAGGAAAATTCATATTATTGGTCTTTTGATTTTAAAGTATTTGTTTTCTATTATTTTTTATTATAGAGTTCATTTGCTGATACTCACTTTTATTTATTGGTTGTGTGTTTTTTAAAACAACTTAAATGTTTAAAAGCTTTGTCCTAAAAAAAATATACCAAATGGTCCGTTGGGCTGGCCCAATGGCCTGGCCAACCAGGCCCGGCCCAACCTGGTCCGACCGAGTCGGTCCGGCTCGGTCGGGTCAACCCCGAGTCGACCTCACTCTCGTCGCCCTCTCCTCCTCTCGTTGAGTTCTCCATGGCCTAGCCGCGCCGCCGCTCTCTCCGGCCGCCTTCGGCGCCGGCGAGATGGGGCTTTCGTCCGCCTCCGGCGCCGGCGAGATGGGGCTTTCGTCCGCCTCGATGAGCTCGTATCCTTCCCCAACTCGATTTGGTTTTCCAGCTCTACCTCGTCCGCCCCAAACCTAGAAACCCTAGCGGCCGCACCGTCATCCTCTCTCGAGTTCCCGATGTGCTAGGGTTTCTGGCAGGCGGCCGCCATCGAGCTCCGGCGATGGCTTTCATCCGTCGGACCTCCGCCTCGCGAGGCCATCCCACCCGTCCGCACCACGCCGTGGCTCCACCGGCATCGATGCCCTGCTCGGGCAGCCGCCGCTGCGTCGTCGGTGGCGGATGCGGCCATAGGGGGCTATGGGGGGGTAGCGCGGTGGAGTCTGGGCGTACATGTCCAGGTCGTGGAGGCCAACGTCGCCTGCTTCCGCATCGCCACCCCATCGACCAGGACCCCCGCATCGACGCGCAGATCGCGGCGCGGCCGCCCCGCTCGTCGCTGCAACCAAGGCTATGGGCGGTCCCTCCCACCGACGCCAAAGACGTCTCCTCCACCATCATCTTCTCCGCCCATCCCACCGACGCGCTCACCGTTTCCACTCACTCCAAAGTCGCGAAGGTGAGCGAGGTACGTGGATCGATCTCCGACTTGTCCTGCTCCTCGATTTCCGATTAGTTGGTCTTTGTCCCTTTCCATGGAAACTAGTTGCTCACTAAGTGTTTGTGCTTGTTGCCTAGCTGAGCCATTGCTTTATATTTTTGTTCTAATAATGTCATCGCAGAGCCGCCCTTGTTTGCTGCTAGGAGGAGACTGGTTATGGGAATACGATGACTATAGCATGCCCCTTTCTAGTTAGAATTTTGGTCTACTCATGATCTCCATTTAACATGCCTCTTTTCTTGGTGGTATCAGAGTTAGTGTTGGAGTTGTGTAGTATTTACATACACCTTTGCATAGCCAAGGACTACACAACTCTGAGTGCAATGGAGTTTTTAGTAACTGCATAGGCACATATGTTTGTCATTTGTGATGCTTCGATGAGGTCAGACATTCATTTAGTAAACACAATTTGTGCTTAATGGCTTCCATGCTTTGCATATTCCTTGCAAATAACACAATGTGTCATGCTTTTTTTGGTTTAACTATTGTAGTTGAACCCGGAGAATACGGTTGGTTAACGACGCTGGCCAGCACGGACGTGCGCGTGCTCGTTACGCCCACCATTGACCTTGGCATGATCCTCACATGTATGCACGGTAAGCTCCGCAGCAAGGCATCAATACCCCCAAGTCCTCCTTTACTAGACCTTGGCATATGATTTTTATCAAGAGTAATCTTTGTGCCTCCCCTAGGTAGTTCTATTCTATAATTTCTGTTTTTCCGGATGGAGCCTAGCTAATGTACTCTTATGCTATTACTCAAACAAATAGATCTTTGTCGGTTAACAGCTTCGAGATCATTCCAAGTAATCGGTATTATCCTTTTCAAAATGGAATGAGTATGAAATTTGGATACTACGAATTTGTGTTTTCTAATCCGTGCTTTTTTTATTTGTTCTGAAATGTTTGTCATGAACCCAGTTCTGTGAGTTGTAATCCTATTTAGAGAATACTACCATTACTATATTCTGTTGTGAACCCTCTTCAACTGACTGCCAGTAGTCTAGCTAGGTACTTGCAAAAATTAATACTCCACGCCCCGCTTTACTTCGCTGTGGCGCTATTCTGGTTCTTTATTTTGTATCTGCAAACTCTTTTTTTAAATGTTTTTAGCCAGCGGCCTCCTGTTATTTCTTGCCATTTCCTATTTTTTTTTTATTGTTTAGCTGCAAACTTTAGCCTGATTGGTGTTGTTTGTTCTTTCTTGTAGATACTTGTGGTATGTAGCTAGAAAGCCGTCGATCATAATCAGCAGCTAATACATTTTTTGCTTTTGTCTAGCTTAATACTTGGTTCATGTAAAATTCAGATGCTCTGACCTATTATCTCGAACACAACTTAGATGAACAGGGTGTAAAGCAAGTGAGAGTACAAGCATGAGTTGAGACATCCTTGTCCATGGCAGGCAGGAATGGAAAACACACACCACCAGTTCAGTCCATGCCCATGGCACAACACAACACCAATCCACCATGCTAGCCTGTTAGCATTTAGGGTAAGTTCTGTTTGAGATCTGGCGTTCGTGCCTGGGAAGAAGTGGAGCCTGGCCTGGGCCAGCAAATTTTTGCCAGGTCGCCATCTAAACAAGCTGTTAGTCTTCGGCTATCGCATCGTTTGCAATTAGTGGCAGATGTTTTTCATCCTTTTAGCCCATGACATCTAGCAAGATATTCCGTCTTGTACCAATATTTGTCAATTAGTGTGTGTTCTTTTCATGATTACGATGATCTATATCTCAATTGCAGATAAAGTGCATTCCTGGAATATCTATGAAGGATATCAAAGTGAAGGAGTAAAACTCAGAAATAATGGTCATCAAGAATGGGCCGAGTTGCAATGCACCTGGTAGAGGCTGGACATCAAGAATGGGCGACAGAGATACATCCGTACGGGCCAAGATGGATTTTCATTAAGTTATAGTTGTGCATGGGCCGAGTCAAGTAAATCGGGCCGGAGGGAGTATATATGTATTACGGGATTGAATACTTTTCTGGTACATTTGTATATTTGAATTATGTGCACACATTGCTGTTTATATTTGCATGTATTGTTAGATTGAAGCATTTTCCTAGATTTGCCTCTAATTGTGTTTTGTGGCATTTCTTAGAGTTGCGGCTAAGTGTCCCTAAAAGCTTTTTGGGCGGTTCTCAAGCTGCCCCTAAAAACCTTTAGAGGCACATCTCAAACTACCCCTAAAAACCTTTAGAGGCAAATCTCAAAGTGCCTCTAGAAACCTTTAGAGGCAAAATTCAAACTGCTCCTAAAAACTTTTAGAGGCAAATCTCAAAGTGCCCCTAAAAACCTTTAGAGGCAAAATTCAAACTGCCCCAAAAAACCTTTAGAGGCAAATCTCAAAGTGCCCCTAAAAACCTTTAGAGGCAAATCTCAAAGTGCCCCTAAAAACCTTTAGAGGCACTTTTCAAACTGCCCCTAAAAACCTTTAGAGGCACTTTTCAAACTGCCCCTAAATGTATTTGGGGCATTTCATTCAAAGTGCCCCAAATACATTTAGGGACATAAGCATCCGGGGCACTTTTCATAGTGCCCCTAAAAGTAATTAGGGGCACTTTGGCTACCTATTGGGGCACTTTTAAGTGCCCCTAAATATGGACCGTACAGTAGTGCCTCTCGTCCGAATACCATTAAGAAGGGCCCACCAAACATTATGGAAGTTGTTGCAACCTGCAACTTGCGCTTTCTTTTATCCATTCGTATGAACATGCAACGAGATGCGTGCGCCATGTGTTGTTTAACCAAAAACAGTCGCCTGAAAAGCTCTTGAGATACGTCAAATCCAGAGTCTTTAGGTTAAATAAGTCCTGGACAAGTGACCCAAATATGTCGTACGTGCGCACATGGTTAGTTCACGAGCTATAACGATTGCAATGCGGTATCTTCACATGAATGTTCTGCGGGGCTTAACTAGTTTTTAGGTGGCCTCGCGTTGGTCCGTTGCTTATTGGTGCTGGCTGGACCTAACTCTGGAATGTTCTTTTTTTTGAATTTGGAAAAGGATATTAGAAAAATTGGCGATCATGCATGTTTCCTGGATCTAAGATGTGAAGAGGGGAGAAGCAACGTTGACCGGTTAGCTAGGAGTATAAATCACGCAAGTAGTTTGGAGTATAGTGCATTGGAAGAATTGACATTTGAGAGGTCAGTCCCTGAGACAGGGACTTAGGAGAGGCGATGATGCTTTGATGGTAAAAGAATCATCATCATCATATATATCATGGCTAAGTGAGACATGATTTAACCTCGTATCATGTGAGAGTCAGTGGATCCGTAGCCAATATTAGTGTAGTATAGTGACATGTAGCATGAGGAGGTTGGTGACCCGGCCGGATCGGCGTCCGTGGGACTGTTCTTATCCATCTTGACAGCGGACCAATCCAATATCATGTGTTAGTGTGTACTTTAGGAGTAATTTGCAGAAGAGGGGCATCCAATGCGACTTGCTGGCGGCTGTGAGTTTGGTAGGGTTTTACTCGTTATTTCACATGAACGAAAAGAAGCAAAATTCGGGAGCGACGAATGCGCGCGAGGGTCTCCCATGGATCTGTACAGAATGCGCGCGAGGGCACTCCTAGTCAAACTCGTGTTCGGCGTCGGCGTCCGCTCGTCGTTGGGAGCTTCTGCACGCTAAGTACACTCCAGCTCCTTTTCACGGCATGGCAGCATTAGCAACAACGTTGTTGCCTGTTGGAGGCTTGGACCCGAGTCTCACCGGCGAGACCCAGGGTTAGGCTGGTCGTTAGTTACGAGTAGCACTACTAGGGAAAAGCCTATAGGTGGAGGCAAGTGGTGCCGGCGCACCACCTTGGACATGCGCCGGTGGAAAGAGTTGCCGGCGCACCACTTTGCAGCCGCGCCGGCGATGAAGGACTACTGCCGGCGCACCTCCGGGAAAGACGCGCCGGGAAACATCCTAGCATGGCCGCGGTCGATTCGGGCCGGGCCCAAGAATCATTGCCGGCGCACCGGCCCAGTGGTGCGCCGGTGGAAAATTTGCTATTGCCGGCGCACCCCTGGGCCGGTGCGCCGGCAATGATTCTTGGGCCTGGCCCGGGGGTGATATAGCCGAAAGGGCTATGTTCTGCCGGCGCACCAGCCCAGAGGTGCGCCGGCAGTAACCTGGGCAGTTATTTCTGCTCAACAACCACTCCCCCCACTACTACCACTCCACTCCTCCACACAAACCCGAGCCTTCTCCCAACCCAGCTCATTTTTGCCCATTTCTATCCCAATTTCACCAATTTGACCAAACAAAATCATATTTTTTGAGCAAATCTTCCCTTCCTACATGCATCTCCCACATCCCCCTATGTAGATCTAGATCTACTATCCCGCATTGACCGCTCAATCTAGATCTAGATCTAGTTAGTCGGCTTCCATACTCCATTGTCGCGGCGCGTCGTCTCAATCTTATCGACGAATATATCAAACAAATATGTGATTAATGAACAAATTAAGGAATGAAATCGATGTATGTTGGACATTTGAAGAAAATCTCTCGTGTGTGGCATATATATATGTTGTGCTTGTGCTTGTGTGTGTGTTGGCGTTGAAAATGAGTTGCCAACGTTGCGCCGAAATGTTGATTCTTCAAGTTTCCGTTTCGGCACATTTCTGGCGCTCCTATGTCCTACCGTGTAGGAAGGTCATGCCGAAATTTTCCGTGAAAACTACCGACGGATGCATGGTTCTAATGAATTATGTAATCTTACCATGCAGGCGATAATGGTTATCGAGATGAGTGAAAGCATCGTGATGAGATATCTGAAACACGCGATCATCGACATGTATGAAAATAACCGCACGGAGGTATTGTGTCCGTGCCGGAGATGCAAACGAGGGAAATGGTTTGACCCGTATTCGGAGCAAATTGCGGGGGCACCTGCTCACTAATGGTTTCATGCATGGACACACTCAATGGATGAGTGATGATGGCGCGGAGGTCAATGGGGCGACGGCGGCAGGTGGTAAAAATGGCCGGCAAGAAGGAGGGCATCATGATATTGATGACGATGAAGAGTTTGTCGCACGGGACGATAACCTTGACGCCGACAATAACCTTGGCGACGACAATAACCTTGACGACGACGAAGAGGTGCCGCTAGCTTCGGTCGTGCGGGACCCTCATCTTCAAGATCTGCTTCTCGAAAAGACGAAAGGCGCCAAGCGGAAATCAAAGCTTGAGCAACTCGAGATAGACTCGAATACTCCGTTGTACGACTCAGGTCGCGGGTTGGGGAGTCTCGCTTGAGAGTAGCTCTCGATGTGCTGCGGATGAAGGCGAAACACGGATGGACGGACACAAGCGTCGACGACATCCTGGAATACGTGAAAGATCTCCTTCCTGCCGGGAACACGTGTCCTGGTAGTCTAGCCGAGGCCAAGAGAATCACGTGCCCTCTCGACTTACCCCACGAAAAGTATCACGCCTGCATCAATGACTGTATCATGTATCGCAAGGAGCACATGGACAAGACCAAATGTCCTGTGTGTGAAGCTGAACGGTACAAGAAAGGGAAGAAGAAAGCTCCTCGGAAAGTTGTGTGGTACTTCCCGCTCGCCCCCGGCTTCAACGGTTCTACGCGGACCGCAAGGAAGCAAAGCTCATGCGGCGGCACGCAGAAAGAAAGGAGGCAGTGTTGAATGATAAAGAGCGGATTGAGCACCCGGTGCTGACGCACCCTTCGGATGCAAGCCAGTGGAAAGCATTAGACAATGAATTCGGAAGTTTTGGGGCAGATCCCAGAAACATCAGGTTGGGTGCGAGCACGGACGGATTCAATCCGTTCGGAAACCAGAGCAGCACACATAGCACATGGCCCGTGTTTGTATGGATCTACAACCTCCCGCCCTGGCTGTGCATGAAGAGGAAGTACATACGGATGAGTATGCTAATTCAAGGGCCGACACAGCCAGGAAACGATATCAACATGTATCTCGAACTATTAAAGGAGGAGCTTGAAACGTTGTGGGCGGAGGAAGGGGTAGATACATGGGACGCCGTCGCGGAAGAATATTTCCCTTTGAGAGCCGCGTTGATCACGACGGTGCAGGACTACCTCGGATACGGTTACATTTCGTGCCGGGTGTGCCATGGACACAAGGCATGTGTCGGGTGCATGGAAGAGACGATGTTTTTGCAGCTTGGTAAGGATCCGGCTCTTCGAAAACAGTTTACATGGGGCATCGAAGGTGGCTACGGAAAACTGACCCGTGGAGAAAGCGTGGAGATCCGTTCGATGGTACAAATGAACCCCGAGGACCTCCACGTAAGAAGAGCGGCGAAGAGATCGATACATTACTGAAAGGTTGGAAGGAGTGCCCTGCGCCGGGAAAGATTCGTCAAAAGCACTGGAGAGAAGAAGAAGAAAAAGGAAACGACGCCGCTCATTGGTGTATGGAAAAGGAGGTCCGTGTTTTGGGACTTGCCGTCTTGGAAAATTCTCGATACACCTCACTGCCTTGATGTCATGCATATTACAAAGAACGTGTGCGAGAGCTTGCTTGGCACTCTTCTCAACATGCCGGACCGGACCAAAGATGGGCCGAAAGCAAGACACGACCGACAGTTTTGGGCATCGGGGAAGAGCTTCGGATCCCGCCGGCCCAAGAGGGACGATCGGAGGAGGAGGCGGACGGCGGTCGAAGCGCAAAAGGATTAAGCAGCCGGACTATTACTTGTCCCCCTCCTGCTTCACTTTTAGTCCGGCCGAGGTCGATCAATTTTTCAATTGCCTTCTAGGAGTCGAGTGCCCTTCGGCTACTCCGGGCTAATAAGCGAGATACATGGACCCCAAGAAACGAAACTTCAGCGGCATGAAGTCTCATGAGCGTCACGTGATGATGACGCAGATTCTTCCGGTTGCAATCCGAGGTATAATGGATGACCATGTCCGTGCAACGCTGGTCGGGCTCCGTAACTTCTTCGACGTCATAACTCGGAAGTCGATAAGCGTGAAGAAACTCGCAAGGCTCCGGGAAGAGATCGTGGTGATCCTATGTGAGATGGAGATGTACTTCCCGCTTGCATTCTTTGACGTGATGGTCCATCTGTTGGTCCATATCATGGATGATATCGTCGATCTAGGGCCGGCATTCTTACACAACATGATGCCGTTTGAAAGAATGAATGGGGTCATTAAAGGATACGTTCGTAACAGGTCACATCCGGATGGAAGCATCGTACGGGGCTGGCTCACCGAAGAGTGCATCTCTTTACGCACGAATTATCTAGACATCGAGGACCACTGTTGGTTTGCCTCAAAACAAGCACCTCTGCGGAGTTCGAGGGAGTAGGCCACAAAAATGGAAGGAAGGAACTGCACGTGCACATGTCCGGTCGGAGTTCCGACTTTGACGAGGGCCAACTTAGTAGCGCTACAACACATTGACTTGATCGATCCTTGGTTGAAAGAGCACAAAACCATGATAGAGAACAGTGGCAAGCCGATGATGACGGAAGCGAAATATACGGAGAGCACAACTCCTCTTTCGCGCGCTGGTTCAAAGACCACATTGATGCTAATCCCCCACCAATGGATTCTGACAAGGATAAACTAGTATTGGCCTTGTCACATGGACCCGCGCCCAACATCATGACTTACCAAGCATACGATATCAACGGGTACACATTCTACACGGAAGAAAAAGACAAGAACGAGTGTTTACCGGAACTCGGGGGTAACGATGGATTCTGGACGGGTGACGTAAAGACTAGATACTACGGAAAAATCGAGGAAATGCGGGAGCTTAGCTACGGCTGGGGAGAAAGTGCCGATGTTCCGTATCGGATGGGCTAAGAGCGTCGGAAAAGAAGACCGGTATTTCACCACCATGTTTCTACCCGAAGCCAACAAATCAAAGTCCACGAACGCCACCGCGCAGAATGAGCCATGGGTGCTGGCGGAACACGTGCACCAATGCTTCTTCATAACCGACCCATCCGGGCCTAGCCGTGTTATCGTGAGGAGAGGCAAGAGGACCATCGTCGGAATGGATGGAGTCGCCAACGAGGAAGACTTCGAAGGACAAGTCGGAGACCCAATGATGGAAGAATCCGAGGACGAAGACACAACATACACCACAAGAAGAAGCGAGGACCACGCTACAGAGGTCGGGTCGACCCTTCAAAAGAAGAAGTCACGACACGGGGCTAAATTATTCAACGACGAGCAAGAAAAGCAAGAAGAAAGCGAAACACTCTTCTCAATCGATGATGTAAAAATTTATTTGCAATCTATAACTCATATTTTGTGTAATTCATAACTACTCATATGGTCATGGCCAATATTTTATGTATGACTAATTAATATTGTGTTGGTCAATATTTTGTGTATGTATATATAACTCATATATATATCTTCATGTTTTTACATAACTCATGCATATTGCTTCATTATTATCTTGAAAAGATAAGAAATATAAAATACTACGGTATTTGGGGTAAAAGAAAAGAAACATACAATAAAGAGAAAAGAAATAAATAAACATGTCCCACAATACCATGCTAAACACATGTCCGAGGTTACAGCTGTGCTAGCCTTATTGCCGGCGCACCAGGCTTATTAATTCGCCGGGGGTATACTTGTCCCCGGCGAACCAGGTATGTGGTGCGCCGGCAATAACCCTGGATCAGCTGTAATTAGGACTTAACGTTTTTTCCCCTTCTTCCTTCTCCCCACACAGCCACATCTCCAACCCCCACCGTCGATCGAGCGCCGCCGTTCTGTCGCCACCTCAAGTCCCCCTCTCGAGCGCCGCCGTTCTGCGCCCCGCCACCGCCCTCCACCATCTCCTCGACCATCCCCGACCACCTGCCCCGTACGCCGCCGCGGAAGACCCGTGGAGAAGGAGGTGCCGCGCGCCATTGGAGAAGAAGGTTGCCCGCGCGAGGGGACGTCGGCGCCGCCGTTGGAGAAGAAGGAGCCGCGCGCCATTGGTGAGCTTCCCTCTCCCCTTCCCTCTCCCCTTCCCTCCCCCTTCCCTCTCTGTTTAGGGTTCTTCCTCATCTCCGGTGACCCAAGCCGGTTAGGGTTCTTCCTCGTCTCCGGTTAATTGCTAGGGCTAAAATGCAAGAATGGCATCGGTAAAATTTAATGCTTTTTCCATACCCTGGTTCAAATGCTAGCGAGTATTGTTCTCTGGTTTTGGTTCTTTATGTTCATAGAAGAATGGCTGATATTGGAATAATGCATGATATTGTTGGTGCATAGAAGAATTTCTGGATAATCTTGTTGTTGCAGTCCATGCTATTATAAGTGGGTACAAGCTCTGTATGTTGTATGCTCTCTTGTTTGAAACTAAACCAATTTTAAAATGAACCATATATATGCCACTTGATTTAGTTGCAGGTTGCGGTAGGAAAAAAGAAAATGAACTTGATTTATGTTGAAAATGAACTTTATATATGTTGGTTTAGTTAATAAAATTTGCTAGCGAGTACATGGTTCATTTAAATGAAATGAACACTAGTTGGCGATAGCAAATGCTACTACTTGGTTTAGCCATTCTTGATTCATGTTTATTAAATTTTTAGGGTTCATATATAGCAAGAATGCATTCTCTGGTTCATTTAAATGCCTAATGAAATGCATT
The DNA here is from genome assembly GCF_022539505.1 of Lolium rigidum. Lineage (NCBI taxonomy): Eukaryota > Viridiplantae > Streptophyta > Magnoliopsida > Poales > Poaceae > Lolium > Lolium rigidum. Next base: position 366,633,316 of record NC_061510.1, read on the forward strand.
CTCTGGTTCATGCTAATAACAAGAATGAAATGCTTGATATACAAAATGAATTGCTGCCACTTGTAGGTGTTGCATGCTCATGCTAATAATATGAATGAAATGCAAAATTGCTTGCTCATGCTCATGCTCCTAACAAGAATGAAATGCAAAAATGCTGCCATAAAAAATGCTCAATTGTTTAGTTCAAAATGCTCATGCATGCTCACTGGTTGTAAATTAATTTGGTTCAAAATGAAAATGCATCATTACCTACTGCCAAAAAAAGAATATGAAATTGATTTTGTTTAGTTAATTGGCCAGTGCATGTACAAGGTGAAGGAATGTCACTTTAATTCCACTTATAGTTCCACTTATAGCTGCGTTACTCTGCTGCTATATATGCGATAGTGGTTCTTCATTTAAATGCCTACTGCCAAGAATGCTAGCGGTAGCAAGTGTTAGGGTTAGGCATACATTTAAATGTTAGGGTTAGGGTTAGCCAAGAATGCTAGGGTTAGGGTTAGCCAAGTGTTAGGGTTAGCCAAGAATGCTAGCGATAGTGGTTCTTCATTTAAATGCTACCGAGTAGCAAGTGTTAGGGTTAGCCATACCTCACATTTATTCACTAGCGGTAGGTTTACTTTATTTAAAAAGAACAAGTGATATGTTCATTCTCTGGTTCATTTAAAAAGAACAAGTGCTATGTTCATTCTACTGGTTTTAAATGGATGCTTGTCAAGCGATGTACACTTGTTAAACATAGCTGGTGCTACTTGTAAGAACAAGTGCTATTTTATGCTACTTGTAAGTGCTATGAAATGATTTTGTGTCGAGAATTCGGTATGCATATAAAATGATTTTGTGTCTACGGTTAAATGCATGCTACTGAATTTGTTCTCTGGTTTGAAAATGAAATGCATGCTACTGGCATGGTGCTGCTGATGTTAAGTGCATGATGATGTATATGAAATGATTAAGTGCATGTTGATGTATATGGTGATGTGTATGCTGATGTATATGGTGCTGTGCATGCTGATGCAATGGTGCTGCTCTCCACACTAAATGATCAAGAATGAAATGGTGCTAAAGTATATGGTCTTCTTTTTGCATTTACGTACATTTGCGGGGATTGAGTTGCTATTGAGTGCCGGAATGTCGATTCATTTCCGTTCCGGCAATTCTAGCACTCGGCATGACCAATTTTTAGCAAAGGTCATGCCGAATTTTTCCGTGAATTCTAACTCTTTTTCATCTTCTATTAGTGCAAGCCACCATGTCGTCTCAAGAAGAGTTAGAGGAGCACTACAATAGGCACTTCTTTAGGACGGAGGAGGATGCCGAGGCCGCTGGTGTTGGCGGCGACGAGGACCATGAGATGGAGGATGCCGCTGGGGGTAGTGCCGACGAGCCGAGCGGCAACGAGGCAAGCGCCGCCGCCGGGGGTAGTACCTACGAGCCTAGCGGCGATGAGGCAACCGGCGCCGCCGGGGGTGGCGGCGAGACAAGCGGCGACGATCCTAGCGGCGCCGCCGGGAGTAGTGGCACCGGGACAAGTGGAGCCAAGAGGCCGCGGAAGGCAAGGCGCCAAAACACGGTCGGCACCGGCGGAGACACGGTCAAAGAGGTGGACCCCGCCGGTGGTTTGCCGGTGGAGCCTAAGGATGTTGCCAAGGGGTACGGCAACCAAGCGGCATGTATCCTCCGAGAGGTCGTCAATCTCAACGAGACGGACCTCCGAGCTGAGAGCAAAGCGCCTTTGCGAGCCCAGCTCATTGCGAGGTTGCACGCACGATACAAGTTCCTAGGCGACTACGCCTCCAGTCATCAAACCAACAACATTGTGAACTCACAAGCCCTCCTGAAGTTCACCAAACACCTCAGCGGCTATAAGTACATGGTGCGGAAGCTGATTGCTGAGGGCAAAGGTTTCGAAGAGGTCCACTCCGCCTTTCCGCATGTCACCCAGGCGGACTTTGATGCTTTTGTGGCCAATGAAGAGCTACAAGCAACCAAGAATCGCAAGTTGTGGGGGAAGGAAATGCGGGAGCTTAACATCGGCAACCACAACCTTGGGAGCCGTGGGTACGAGGGAAAGGAGCCCTATTGGGCGAAGGAGGACGAGGCGTATGTAAATGCCGGCATTGAGAACCCCTGGCTCAAGTACAAGGACCCGCTTGAAAGAAGATTCATCAGGTCCCGGTACCATAAGAAGAAACTAACCGGGGAACTTGTCACGGACCCGAAGGTCGTAACCGACATAATTTGGTTCACGAACGACCGGAAGGTCCTGGCGTTGGAGAAAAAACTGGTAAGCAATTTACCGGTTTAATTAGATCAAGTATCGTTCATATAATAGTAGCAACATTTCTAAATGGTTCGCGTTTCTTCCGCGAGGAAGAAGAAAGACAAAGACTTTCTCAATGTGACGAAGGCTCCTCCTCCCGGGCGTCGACGGGCGGGGTAGCACGGGACAAGCCTCTCGTACGGGCGCTAAACATCGTTAATGAGCATTCACCGACGAGAAGGCCGCATAGAGGCCGTGTGGCTGGCGCCGGTACAGGGCTACAAGCATGGTCACTACGGCTTGTCGTACGTGGCCGATAAAAATGCGCGCGGTGAGAGGAAGCGGCGGGAGGCGGAGGAAATGAGGGACTCAATCCTAGCCCAAGTCCAAGCTGGTTTGGTACCGCAAGCGGTACCGCAACTCAAAGCTACGCTCGTACACGAAGTCAAAGCTGAAGTCGCCGCTTCGGTCCAAGCAGATTTCGACGCTCTACACGCGTGGTATGAGGGTGGCAAACAAGGCCCCCCCGAAAATGCAAGTGGTTAGCTTCGACGGCAGCAACTCGATGGTGCCGCCGTCCGCCGGCAATGACAATGTTATAATGGAGACTCCTCCGGCCGCCGGCAATGTCGGCTGGTGCTAGGGATTCACCGTCGATGCCGGGTAGCAGCCCCTCCGTCACTTGCACGCCCGCCGCCGCATGTGCTGGCCCGTCGACATTAGCCGAGCTCAACGCCCTCACGGTAATTAACTAATGTGTACATCAAGTTAATATATTAGTTTCGTCATCCTTGCCCTCTCTCTAACGCCATACACATGTTCTCGCAGGCGCTCTCGACGCCATGCACCTTCTTGATGAGAGTAAACGACGAACTCAAAGACGTCGCGAGGGGGTCCATCATTCGGCCCCTGGATAAGAAGTGGCACACACGAGATATGGCGGATGACGTTTACCGGGTTGAAGTGGATCGGGCGTTACCGGGCTATGAGGATTTGTTTCCTCCTAATCAACCGCATGGTGCCGATGACGATAGCCCGTTGAATCCGGCCTCATCTGAAGGGTTGGTTACTGCTATGGCCGAAGACCCTAATTCGGATCAACACCTACTCGGGGTCGACGGCAAGCAAAGACAAGCACCTTGCGGCGCCACATGTCGGCGTCCCTCCACGACGGCCCGGCGGCGCCCGTGGTCATCGCCCCACCGAACGGCCGAGCTGCGCCGGAGGTCGGCGCCCCACCACAACGGCCAGCTGCGCCGGAGGCCGAGGAATATGAACGTGACAACTTCCAATGGGATATTCCTACGTCTTCACAAGTTGTCCATGAGGATGCGCCGGGCTTGAAATATGTGTGCTCCAAGAAGGCTGTTCGATTCTCAAGAAACGGGTCGATGAGGAGGAAAATCCTAAGGAGGTCGCCACCGCCGCCGTCAAAAATATGTTGAGCCCAAACACACTCCGTGCTACGGCCACTACGGCGATGGATGGTCCAGCACTACAACCCAAGAAGAGGAAGAGGGCAAATAAGAAGGACGCCCAAGACAAGGCGGCGGCGGCCAAATCCAAGGACAAGGTCCCACTCCTTGACAAGTTGCCAAACAATTGGCGACCTCTGCATCACTTGGGTCAACCGATGCTGCCGGAGCATGTCGTGAAGAAACTCACCCCGGATATGAGGAGCTTGCATGAGACTGTCTTGCATGTGGAGAACCTTCTTCTCAAATCAAAAGATCCTGGTTACCCTCTCTTCGTGGCGAAGGTGCCAAGCGGCATGAACTTCGTCGAGAAGTACCCCGCGGACTTGTGCTTCATCCGGTTCAACGACATCTTCAGCATCTATCGCATGCAAGCGCTCCACTTTAGTGTGGTTCGCCTAGTTGCTCTTAGCTTGTCCGCCCAGATTGTTAAGGAGGGGACGCCGACCATCGCGATAATGGACCCCTTCTATATGCGGGAGAGCATCATCCGCAACCACGGGGATCGCGCGATTGCCACCCGGCAGGTCGAGGATTTCATGCTTGGCGAACATTAAGAAGGGCGCCATTCTCATCCCTTACTTCCCCGAGTAAGTAATCACTCGCTAGTCCCCCATCACCATTCTATCCTATATCTCCATTTGCATTTCCAAAGGTTAATCCGTGTGTTTTCCGCGAGAGACAAGTTCTGCACCCTCATCGTCGTGCACCCGCAACACTCGCATGCGGTCTATCTCGACTCGGGTAGGGACCGCAAGAAAGACTACTCCCACATCGGGGCCCTTCTCAATGATGCTCTCACCGGCTTCGCCAACAAGGCGGGCCCCCTCAAAGTAGAGAGGAAATCCCGAGGAGGCTTGGTCTTAACCCACACAACCAACTTCCCTGCCTCGGGCGGTCGACGCCCGACAATGGGATGGACGCGTGGTACGCCATCCTTCGGATGCGGGAGTACATAAAGTACGCGAGATGACATGTTGCTGCCGAGAGAATCTCGGAAACAGGTTTGCAAACATGGCGGATGTCCACGATAGAGAGATTAGAAAGAGCTGGGGTCGCATCCGGCGGTTCATTTGCACGATAATCCTGCAGGATGTCAACAATAGGTACGGCGAGTTCTTCTACGGCTATGGTCTACCACCTAATAACGAGATAGACCTCCGCTTGGAGATGTCGCGTGATGAGAGGCCGTTCAACTCGCTTGAGGGCTGCCGTCCATTCCCCCTAGGCGTACAACCTGATCCTACGACGGGAACACTTGCTAAAGCTTGAACGATATGTCCTTGAACTTCCGTCTTGTAATAATTGCTATATATTCCCATAGAATCGACTAGTTGCTTTTATTTAGTTGTATGAATGTGCATGTGAACATGTGTACTGTAGTTTCATTTACTTTGCTATATATTTCAAGATTATGGCGTACATAGCTTAATAATTATTTGCATTTACTCGACCACTACTTGCCTCATATTTGGAGTTCGCCGATGATTAGAATGTTCGGTCAATCGTACACTCGGGGGTGGAGCCAGTGAGCCTTGGTGCGACGGCCACAAGTATCAATCTATTGTGCATCCTACCTAGCCTCACTGACTCCATCCCTGGATGTTAATATTTGTTTCGACCGACAAAGTATGAGGCACGCTATTTAATTCATACTACTTGTCTTCTATTTGAGTTCGCACTTCTTAATTGCATTGGCCGATGATTAAAATGTTCGGTCACTTGTACACTCCGGGGTGGGGCCAGTGAGGCTTGGTGTGATGGACACAAATATCAATCTATTGTGCATCCTACCTAGCCTCACTGACCCCATCCCTGTATGTTATTATTTATTTCGACCAACAAAGTATGAGGCACATGCTATTTAGTTCATACTACTTGTCTCTTATTTGAGTTGGCACTTGTTCATTGCATTGGTACTAACGTTTTACTTGTCTTGTGAATGGAGATGCCGACGACATATGTCGTGTACAAGGGAGGGTTCCTGGAGTCTACGACGGTCGGGAGGACTGTCGGAGACAGGTGCACCGTTTCGGCGGCAACAGCTACAAGGGATACCCCACTAGGGTGGAGGCGGAAGGAAGATACGCCCGTTATCTAGCGGGAGAGATGAGGGACATGAGGAGGAACCGGATGAAGACCATGGCCTTCGTGATGATGGTCATCATGACCATGTTGGTCATGTTCTATGTGATTCTAGTTTAGGTTAGGACCTACATTGTGAGGTGTATGACGATACTTGTGACGACTATGTACCAAGACTTCTAACTTTGTGAAACTTCGTCGTTCGGTGTTGCATATGCACATGTGTTGTATGAATCAACACATTCCGAAACGAGACTTGCGTATTTGTGTGCTGATACCGAAATGAAACTTGGCTCTCTATGTGCTTCTCATATTGCATGTAATACTGTATAAATATGAACTGCGTTGTAAATATATACTGCTGTCAAATATGTATTGTAATATGCTGGAAAAAAGCTGGAAAAAAGAATTTTCGAATTAATTGCCGGCGCACCTAAATGACATACTGCCAGCGCACGTGGCATGCGCCGATGCTTGGAAGCACTACTGCCGGCGCACCTGATTGTGCGCCGGTGGAATACATCTTTGCCGGCGAAGCTTGGGTGGTGCGCCGGCAGTAGCTGACATATCGCCGGCGCACTACCTGGTGCGCCGGCAGTGCCAATTTATCACCGGCGCGTTCGCACCGGCGGGCTCGTGGTGCGCCGGCAATGGGCGTTTTAGGTGCGCCGGCAATGGGCCTTTTCCTAGTAGTGTAGGACCCGTCCCCGTCTGGTATTTGGTTGCTTCAAGACCCTGCAAATCTGCAATAGTCATGCTGGATTGGATTAGAAGATGCAGCTTGCCCGGGTGGATAATGTCCACCTAGAAACTTGCAGATATTTCTTTATGCACGTACGGCGCACACCGCAGCTGCTACTCAAGTGCTCCTACGGTCCGCATCTCCAGCGGAACGACCCAAATCAGTGACCTATTTGATTTATTTTGGTCTGCTTAGGTTGGCCCACGCATAAATTATGAGTGACTGTTCGGCCTGCCAGATTTTTATTCAAATTTTATTATATATTATAAGTTTGAATAAAAAAAACTAAATTTAAAACACAAAGGACCCTACTCTCCATCGATTGGGGGGCATGGCGGCCCAGCTCATAATTTATGAGTGCCCACACTGGCCCAATTGCTGGAGGCAATAGGAAGAAAAGAAGAGTGACATAGCCACGTATTTTCTAAGTGGAAGATGGTGCTACACGGCGCCTTAGAAGATGCAGCTAGGTGAAGAGGGACGTGATTGGACTTGGTTCTAGAGGAAGAAGTAAGCGTGGAGTCGGGCAAGGCGAAGCTCCACTCAGGGCTAACGAGAACCCTATTAAGGCGAGCAAGGACGAGGTGTCCTGCTAGTTGGACCACGTGAATTGTGTGTCTAAAAGGGGATCTCAAGGATGCCAAGGTTATTGATCAAACCGTTGAAAAGATCACCTTCGGACGCGTTGATTTGTCTCTGAGGGATCTAGCCAGATTGAAATCGCCCAGAATGGCAATGGGGCTAGAAAGGGAGGCAACATGCTCAATAGAGGTTAAGAAGTTGAGTTTTTGGGAGTGAGTGCAGGCGTCGTAAACGCTTATTATGGAAAAGGTGGTGGCATCTGCATGGAGGAAGAAGGTGGAGGTGATGGAGAAGTCGTTGATAGAGTGGTGAATAAGATCAAAGAGTAGACCTCTGATTCGAAGTAAAATGAAATATAACACTCGGCAAAATAAAAAAATGTTTTCTAGCAGTGACACTGCAGTGCAGCGGCTACTACTCGAGTATACCTCTGATTAGGAAGAATAGGCAGCAGACCCGTCGTCCCCAGCTCGATCAAACACTGAATAGAGCTGGTGGTGGTGTCGTGTGGGTGACGGCACCGCGTACGGTATGTTGAAACCGTCTAACTAGACTTCAGATTCTCTAACTTGCAAGTGCAAAGTTAGAGGTGAACCCCTAATTTGGACTTATTTTCTACCATTGGATTTAAACCAAACGATTTAGATCTATCACTACAGGACAATGAATAGTTCCGGCGAAGAGGGAACACTACAGTACCTTCGCTACAATAAAATGCATATGCACAGTGTTTTCCGCATATTGGATTGATCTAGGCCCTTTCAATTAAGTTTGACGATTGCAATCACAAGTGAGAGTACTATAGCTCGATGACTTGTCTTCACCGAAATCCTATTACATTCTACTTGGTAACACCAACCGAACACACGAACTGAACACCGGAGTTAGAGAATCCGCTTGCGAGTTCAAAGTCAGTGCCTGGCGCCTCGCCGCCTCCATCTCGTCTCGCTGTATATGCATGGTTCGGCCCGATCACCCATAAAGCGAGATGAGGCCGAGCTAGCGGTTGGCGGGTTGGTGCGTAGCAGCACCCAGGCCATCTCCATCGGATAGCTGTTTGCGCTGAGTGCGGTACAGGTGCACGCGCTGCAGGGCGTACGCCATCACTTGGACTTCGGAGAGCTGCGACGTGATCTCAACGATGATGTGCGCTGAGAGATGGCTTTGTTTCTTTCACTTTCGCTAGCTATACAGGCAGGCCTTTACGTCTAGGCTGTAATTAACATGGCCGTGTCGTCCATGTGCGTAGGTTTGTTTGTGTGTGTGTGTGGATCAGTGGATGTTTTGTGTATATCCGGCATGTGTTATCCATGTTGACTCCAAACAGTACTAGTCGAGTGCCTATTGGTCTAGTGCGTCTCGGCGAGATAGTTAATTAAGCTTAGCAGCCGTGCTATGATAACAAGCGGCCGGGCAGCTTTGTCGCCGGTTGCTTTTGGTCACATACTATTGGTGTGCGTACGTCGCTTTTACCCACGTGCGCGGCGGGAACATGATTTTGTCCAAAATGATGAAACTTCGAGTGCTCCTACGTATCGATTCAAAGAGAGGAGGCTGAGAGCTTGGTGATAAGGGATTAACTTATTAATGTCTATAATTAGTAGACGTAGGTTTCGCGGAAGTAGAGAGCAAGTAGATGTCGAAGGTTTCAGCCGAAAATATGCTTGATCGCTAAACGGTAGGGTTGTGTTGACAATAAGATCGTTCATTTGTTCCTCGACTCCCCCTTATATAGGAGGCGGAGCCGAGTATTTCGTATTACACAAGTTACAAAACGCTGGGAAACTCTTTTGAGTTCGTCCCGTGAAGTTACAAGTCTCTTTATTCCTAATATATCTCTATTTACCATAGTCGATGCTTCAGTGGGCTTCCGGGCTTCATGAACTTCGGGTCGTGGTCCTTCAGTAAACCTCGGGTACCATCTTTGGCAGGCCCATCCGGGATGCCTATGTCACTTGGCCTCTACATCAAAAAGATGCATACAACATCCGTAATAAGAAATATTAACCCTGTGGTAAATCAAGAACGTCTTTTTTTGTGTGTGAAAGCAACAACTTGGAAATCAGAATCACACGCATTGAAGAGCCTCAGTTAACATGTCTAAGAGAGTCTCGTTGGCGCGGCGGCAAAGAAGATATCTCATCGTTCATGGATGCCAACATGTGGAAATTGTTAAGATATAGCATGTGCTTCGCTGGTACGGGCTAGGGTTTCGGTCCCACTTCGGTACACCGCGAGAACACTCGAAAGAGACGACCGCCCCACCGGTGGTCAATCAAGGATTTTATTTTAGATCAACAGGGATCACTCCCCAGCTCCATTTCATTGAAAAATAAGCTAAATACAGGAGTTCAAAGTTTGCTAAAAAGAAAGGAAAACAGAAGCTAGCATACCAATTTGCTTGTATTTCAAAGATCGCTAGGGAAACAGCTAACATCCCAGTTGTTCCCGAAATACCAGCAACCCCGAAACAACAGCCGTATCGAAGTTTTAAAAGGAAACTGCAAATAAGTTTACTTAAACTGCAACTCAAGGTGCCAGAAACATGAAAGAACAAGACATCCTTCAGCTTCTCTTCTGAATTCTCCCTCACCGACGACTCCTAGGGGCACCGTTTTGCTCTTGCGTCTTTTTCTAAGATCACATCACCACATGGATGTTGTGTGAATCACCAGGGTTGTCCAGGAGATACGTCGGGGTCACCCTTCCTTCGTAGCTCGAGTTCCATGAGGATATCCAGTCGAAGGTTGGGCATCTCACCCCACAGGGAGGCAGAGAGGAGCTTTCATACTGGCTAGCAGCAGGTCCATGCATTGAACGTTTTTTTTCCATTTTCTAGTTCTTTGAAAGGTTTCTTCCAATCCAAAGAATGAAGTAAACCAGGCGCCAAACCTTTTTTAAATTAATCCAAGTACTTTTTCAAATTAATCCAAGTAACCTTGTTAAACAGAAGATTATTTTTATTCAGCCACAAGCCCCAGAGAACGATAGAGGGAACTACATTGAAATGCATGAATTTCTTGTTACAAAGCCACTTAGAAGCAATGGATTCAAAATTAGAAACATGCATATCAAAAACCTCTTCTACCAGATCTCAAAGGGCTCTAGACACAATACAATCAAACATAAGATGTTGCACAGTTTCAAATTCACTGCACATTTCACATTCCATAGGTTTTAGAATACCTCTAGCTCTAAGATTATCTCTAGTCATAATCTTGTTTGGAATGTTGAGCTTCCAAACAGCAGGAAGGTAATCAGGGATAATCCCTCTAAAATTGATAATAGCATATAAGGAACTGAAGAATAAACCCCAGAAGAATTATACTGCCAGATTAATGGTCCTCTTCATTGAAGAAAGAATGGATCTAGCAACTTCAAGAAGTTCTTGCCACTGAATCATCAGTGAAAGCTTCAGTGAATGTTCTTCTGAAATTCCCTCTAATCTCATAACCATCCCAAATTTTAAAAAATGTTTTGTTTTGTTGGTTAGAGATAAAATACAAGTTCCAAAATTGGGTAGCTAGAGGAGAATTCCCAAACCAGATGTCCTCCCAAAACTTTATTGATTTGCCATTGCCTACTTGCCATTTATAACCAAATTTAACTGCTTTTGAGGCCCACGTCACCCCTATCCAAACAGTGGAAGGCTGGAGATCATAGCATGACAATATATTTGCATTTTTTTGTGTTGTACTTAGCATCCAAAACTTTTTTCCAGAGTGCTCCCTCACTCTGGATGTATCTTTTAACCCATGATCCAATCAGGCAGATATTTAAATCCTGTAAGTTGGGGATCCCCAAACATCCAAAATCTTTTTCATGCAAATGGAAGAGCAGTTAGCTAGATGGTTTTGTGAAGATACCTCGTTAGATTTGGGTGGAATCGATGCCCTTTGTCTCGGGCTCGGGTTCGTGTTTATATAGGCCGACAACGGCAAGATAGGTACATGGTTGTTGTTCACGTGTGAGAGAAGCTAGGGAACGATCTGATCTTTATACAACAGATCAGATCGATTACAAGGATACTTATCAAACTAAACTAACATATCTCCACACGTGACAAGGATGTTACAACAGAAATATATGTAGCGCTAACACCCCTCCTCAATCACAACCCTTTCTAAGGTTGAGATTGTGCTTGAACTCTTCAAGTTGCCGTGCTTGGTAAGGCCTTTGTAAAACCATCTGCCACCTGATCCCCGAGGGAATAAATCTGATCTCAAGCAATTTGTTTGCTACTCTTTCTCTTACAAAATGAAAGTCAATTTCGATGTGCTTTGTCCTTGCATGAAAAACAGGATTAGCGGAAAGATAGGTTGCTCCCATATTATCACACCATAAACAGGATACTCGTTTCCTTTGAACACCAAGTTCTCCAAGTAGAGACTCAATCCAAATTACTTCAGCTGTGGCATTGGCCAAAGCTTTGTACTCGCTTACGTGCTTGATCTAGAAACCGTGGCCTGTTTTCCGGCACTCCAAGAGATTAAGTTAGGACCAAAATAAACAGCAAAACCACACTGTAGATCTTCTGTCATCTACACAACCTGCCCAGATCGAGCATCTGAGAAAGCACTCACTAATGTGGAAGAAGACTTTCTAAATGTCAAACCAAGGCTTGTAGTCCCTTTGATGTATCTCAATATTCTTTTCACAGACTGTCCAATGAACAGTGGTTGGTGCATGTAAATATTGACATACCTTGTTGATTGAAAAAGCAATGTACGGCCGGGTAAGAGTTAAGTACTGAAGTCCTCCAACTATGCTTACGTACCTTGTGCCGTCTTCCGGTCCAAGTGCATCACCTTCAAAGGCTGACAATTTTTCGATGATGAAAGAGGCGTGGGTGCTATCTTAGCATCCTTCATTCCCACTCTAGCCAATAAATCGGATGCATACTTTTCTTGGGTTAGTACAACACCATCACTTAATTTTCTAACTTCAACGCCAAGAAAATAATGCAAGTCACCTAAATCCTTGAGTGCAAAAGCTGAACTCAAGTCCTTGAGAAGTGAAGTAATTGCTTTGTTTGAGGAGCTTGTGACAATAATGTCATCAACATATACTAGCACAAAGATGGTGATACCGACTTATTGTAAATGAACAGTGACGTGTCAGCCTTAGATGCTAGGAAACCAAGCTCTTGTAACTTTGAACTTAGCTTGGCAAACCATGCTCTTGGAGCTTGCTTGAGACCATACAAAGATTTATCAAGTTTGCACACATGAAATGGTGCACGGGGATCTTCATAGCCTGGTGGCTGCTTCATATACACTTCCTCTTCCAGAACACCGTGAAGAAACGCGTTCTTTACATCCAATTGCCTGAGACTCCATCCTCTAGAAACTGAAATAGCTAGAACAAGTCTAATAGTAGCAGCTTTAACAACAGGACTAAAAGTATCCTCATAATCTAAGCCATATCGTTGTTTAAAACCTTTAGCTACTAATCTGGCCTTATATCTATCTATTGTTCCATCAGCATTTCTTTTGACCCTATATACCCATTTACAATCTATAAGATTGATGCCTTGCTTATGTGGTACTAGATGCCAAGTTTTGTTTTCTACAAGTGCATGATATTCATCATTCATAGCATTTTTCCAATTTTTATCATCTAGTGCAATTTGTAATGTAGCAGGTTCTTCAGAAATGCAAGAGAGACCGTAGCGAACTGTACCGTCCGTGTACATCTTCGGCTTGCACTTTCCAGTTTGTTGCCTGGTGCGATACACAGGCTCGGCTGCAGGAGCATCAGTCGCAGAAGATCCTGGCTCCCCCTGCTGCTGCTGCGCCTGTGCAGAGGATCGTGGTGGAGAAGCGCGCCCCTCCTGGCGACATGATGGCCCAATGATTGGCCTGTCACGGGCGGGAGAGCCACCGATTGGCCCGCTTCGCGCAGAAACAGTGCCGGTTGGTCGACCAGATGCTGGCGTGGGTCGCGTGAGCCCAGGCGGTGGAGCTGGGGCGCGACGCGTGTAGACACGGACAGGAGGCGCCGTTTGGGTCACCGCAGGAGGCGTCGACGTGGACGACGTGGGTTCGCCCGCGTGAGATCGAGGCAGATCGCCTGTCTGACGCGCAGATCCTGACGCAGGAGCCGATCCCGGGGCGGAATCTTCGGAGATCGCAGAGGAATCATCATCGGGATCTGTCCCAGGGCTGTCGTTTTGCCCCATATCACTATTTTCACCGTTTGAGCTCGAATCTGAGCCATTTTGCTCCAAATTTGCTCCTGCATCTTGCTGGTGCACTCGCGGAGACACTATGGGAACAAAAGGTGAAACATCGGGTGTTAGATCGGTACATTGTTGCTCCCCGGGAAGTTGTTCCGATGAATTTTGAAGAGATTACGGAAGTAGAAGAATGGCTTGGCGAAGGAGAGCTCCGGCGTTGGGATGAAGTTTGGAGAATGGGAAAACTGTTTCATCAAACACAACGTCTCGGGAGATATACACTCGGCCAGAGGCGACGTCTAAGCACTTCACACCTTTGTGCATATTACTATAACCAAGGAATACGCATTGCTTAGATCGAAAGGCTAATTTGCGTTGGTTATAGGGTCTAAGGTTGGGCCAGCGAGGCACACCCAAAGACACGAAGAGATGCATAGTCGGGTTTTTGGTGGAGTAGACGTTCCATAGGTGTTTCATAGTTGATGACTTTGGAGGGGAGCATATTAATGAGATGAGTGGCGGTAGAAAAAGCTTCATCCCAAAATTTTAATGGCATGGATGCATTGGCAAGAAGAGCAAGCCCAACTTCTACAATGTGGCGATGTTTCCAGTTACGCGGAGCCATTTTGTTGGTGGGCATGAGGGCATGAGAGATGATGAGAAATGCCGATGCTTTGAAAGAAGGGAGTTAGTTTTTCATATTCACCGCCCCCATCGGTTTGTATGGCAATGATCTTTTTACCAAATTGACGTTCAACAAGATTCGGAAATTCTTGAAAACCTGAAATACTTCAGATTTTTTCTTGAGAAGAAATATCCATGAAAATTTACTAAAGTCATCTATAAAGCTTACATAGTATGAAAACCGACCTACAGAGGATGGTGCAGGTCCCCAAACATCTGAGAATACAAGTTCTAGAGGGGAGGTTGACACACTAGTGGACCTTGTGTAAGGTAGTTGATGACTTTTTGCTCTTTGACATGAATCACAAACCGACTCAATGCTAGAATTGCTAGAAAAAGGAAGATCATATTTCCTAAGAATCTTTTGAACGACTTTGAACGAAGGATGTCCTAAACGATCATGCCACCTGGTAGCTGAAGGCTTGGTGGCGCTAAGAGCTTGTTTACTCGTGCTTGATGATGATGATACCAACGGGTAGAGACCTCGGATGCATCGGCCTTTAAACAGAATTTTCTTCGTGACCTGATCCTTGACATAGAAGAACCACGGGTGAAATTCAACAAAGACAACGTTATCCAAAGTAAAGCGATGGACAGAAACAAGATTTTTTGAGGCACATGGAACATGAAGAACATTGTATAGATGGAATTTTTTGGATGGGGAATCAACGAATGCATGACCAACATGGCTGATGTTCATACCTGTTCCATTGGCCGCTTGTATCTTGTCGTGGCCGTTGTACTTCTCCTTCATGGTGAGCTTATCAAGCTCCCCAGTGATGTGGTCGGTGGCGCCGGTGTCTGAGTACCAGTTGGTGTCGATACCGTAGGCGGCGTTGACACCCTTCTCCCGATCTTCTTCTTCATCATCGAGTAGCGGTGCCAACACTTCCGAGCGGGATGGCCTGCCTTGCCGCAGATTTGGCGGACGATGAGTTCGCGGTCGTTGCCGCCGCCGCTGCCTTGATGACGTCCGCCGCCGCCACCGCGGCGTCCACCATTGCCGCCTCCTTGCTGGCGGCCTCGACCACGGCCATAGCCACGGCCTCCTCCACCACGTCCACGGGGCGCTCCTTGGCCACCCCGGCGTGGTCCACCGCGTCCTTGCGCTGCAGCGTTGGCAGAGCCACCGTGAGTGGGGACACCGAGCATCTCCATGTGATTGTCGTAGGAGGTCACCTGGGAGTACAGCTCTCCCACGGTTAGCTTGATGTCGGGGTTGGCTCCAATGGCTGCGAAGAGCGGATTATAGGGATCATCGAGACCGGCGAGCGGATACTCAACCGGCTCGTCCTCCTCTATCCTCCGCCCCGCAGCTGCCAGCTCATCGACAATCGCCTTCATCCGGGCGAAGTATTGGGAGGTGGTTTTCCCTTCCTTCTTGGTGTTGGCGAGTTTGACCCGGAGGTTGGCGATGCGGGTCCTCGACTGGGTGGCGAACATGGACCTTATTGCAGTCCATACAGCAGACGATGTCTTCATGCCGATCACGGACAGCATGATCTCCCTGGACAGAGAATTCACCAGGTAGGAAAGGACGTTCTGGTCCGTCTGCATCCACGCCTCGTAGGCGGGGTTGGCCACCTCGCTCTTCTCGCCATCCTTGTCGACGGAGAGGGTGGCCGGCGGTGCTTTGGTGGTTCCATCTAGGTACCCCATCAGGCGAGCACCACGGATCGCCGGGAGAGCTTGTGTCTCCCACAGGAGGAAGTTGTCCCTCGTGAGCTTCTCGGCCGTTCCCCGGCTTGGCAGAGGATTGGCCATGGCGATGGATGAGGATGGAAGGCTCATAGATTGGTTTTGTGGAAGAGTGGCTACGATACCATGTGAAGATACCTCGTTAGATTTGGGTGGAATCGATGCCCTTTGTCTCGGGCTCGGGTTCGTGTTTATATAGGCCGACAACGGCAAGATAGGTACATGGTTGTTGTTCACGTGTGAGAGAAGCTAGGGAACGATCTGATCTTTATACAACAGATCAGATCGATTACAAGGATACTTATCAAACTAAACTAACATATCTCCACACGTGACAAGGATGTTACAACAGAAATATATGTAGCGCTAACAGGTTTGTGATTGCCCTCCTCATCATTCCACATGAAGTTGGCTATCTGTGTATCTATCAATTATAAGATCTTTTAGGTAGTACTCCCACCGTGCTCAATTATAAGATAATTAACAGTAGAGAAACAATGTGTTACAACGTCTTACATTTCCGTACATAAGGAGTATATTTTTTGTAAACTTGCATGTGCTTTTCTTTAACACGGACGGCGCACACTCCAGCGTCTACAACTCTAGAGTACACTAGTGATGACTGATGAGATATGAAAAAGGCAGACCCGTATCCTGGTCGCCCGGCCGATCAAGCCCAACTTGAGCTGGTGGTGGTGTGGTGATGGCAGCAGGAAATGATGCGAGAGAAAGCGCGCCCAGCTTTGGCGCGTACCATCATCATCCAACGACCCGTCTGGCGGGGACGACGACGATGGGTCTTCGGTTCGTCTTCCGCTCCTCGCCACCCCAATCTCCACTCACTGTCTGTTATGCTCGATCGGTACAGTGTCTGGCGCGGTACAGCATACAGGATCAGGCCGAGCAGTTGGCGGGTTGGTAGTAGCAGCAGCTGTGTCGCCATCAGCATAAATCTGCATGCCATTGCCATACGTACGTCTTGATTTGGACTTGGAGAGCATACTTATACGTACTATCACCTATTTAGGATAACTCCGTTTGATAAATAAAAACATGGTGGAAAATTAAGTTCGCCTCTCCTTAGTTAGGGAAACTTCGAGCTAAATCATGACTGCAGCGCGGGTTCTCATTGCGTGGCAAAGTTAATTTGGACGAGCTTCAAAAAAGCTTCCGTTGTCGGTCGGTTTTCACAGTTCATCTTCCTGTTGTCGGAAGTTCTTCAGTTTCCGAAGTTAGCTACTTTCGCCAGTTACTGTGGTGAACTGGTGATGGAGGACCAGCCAGAGGCGCGCGGGGCCGTGGTTTTCTTTGCCGGCGCGACAATTAGAAGGAGCTGGATAGAAACGGTGACAGATCTGCGCCGACGCATACCGCCATAAATCGCCGGTATAAAATCTCTGAACTTATGCATGCACGCGATGCAACATTGGCCGGCCCCACATAGTGGTATAATATCATCAGAATGTCAATCATGCCGTTGTAATCTCTACGGCCAACTTCCCACAGCTTCTCCGATCTGGAAACTACATTGTCTCGTCGGATTTCCGGAGCTTTTAGCATGATCAGTTCACACCAGCATGGGTTTGAACTGGGCCGTCATTTTCCTGACGTTTCACTGATTCTCATTCCGCTAGCTGCGACTTGGCAAGAGCGAAAACGACATGTTTCTTCTTGCGCTAAAATGGGACGGCAAGGAATCTTGGAGGAACAATCACACGTATGTATGCTCGATTTCAGTAGTATGAGCTGTATTTCTGACTAGCGACTACCTGCCGGTACGATGTCCTTATCGCCTTGGCAAAGTACAACTGTACAAGAGCTTCGCGGGACCAGCTCACCGAACTCTTCATCCGGTCACTCAGGTGGGTAAGCTAGCATCAGCACAAGCACAAGGACGCAACTGCTGCTTGGTAGTACTCCATAAACCGACGCTGTTGCAGCTCCAGGATCAGAGGCCAAACCAAGACATTTTGCACGGCGATCGACCAAGCTGGGCTTCTCCTGCCGTAGGTAGGTACGCAGTGGCTGCAGGCTCGTCTTCTCATCTAGCTCTGATGAATCAGGATCCTCTTCACGTAGTACCTAAAGTTGGTTCACATCTCGTTTTCTCCTTTAGCTCTCGCAAGTTGCGCGTTTTTGCGTTGATCTACAGCTTGCGTGCGTCGCACACTCGATCCAGAGCAGCTTAGTTGTTGGTTTGTTAGTTACGGATCCGATTTGGCCCCATTCCAGCAGGTGCTCTAGCTAGTTGGCAACCGTGCTCCCACCCAGACGATATCAGCATCACGCACATTCAGCCATTCCTGCTAGTATCTCCCACGACACGAAAAGATGAAAGAAGGCAATGCAAACGATGAATAAGCTCACGGCGGCGGGCAGAACACTGCCGATCGAGAGCCATTCTCACTGCATTTCCCACCTTGGATAGCCGTCTTCGTTGCTCTGTCTTTTTTTGGCACATGCTCTATACAACTATTGGAACAATGAAGAATAGCTTTAGGTTAAAATTGAACTAAAATTACTAAAACCATTACACTTATTATAAATTGGATGAAGTGGAGTGGACCCGGCATCTGCATCAAACGCTGCACACAACTGTTTTTATCATAAAGTTTTCAACATTTAGCTTTAGAGTTCATGGTTATCATACAGGGTGTACACAAATCAGCCAGCCAACGAAATGAAAGATACATAAGGCCCATATGCATCATGTAATTTGTTATAATGCCCTAGCCATATATCTTGTAGCTTTAGATGTAGGAGAAAGGACCACATGTGGATCTAATATGTAGGGTTGTGTATAATAACCCTGATGAAATAGGCAACTCCAGTCTTGTTAGAAGCGACATCGTTTTGACACTTCCATATTGTTCGAACTAAAACGTAAACCCCCACATGAATTTAAACCTTTGTTTTTCATCAAGCCCCTTCAACCAATCTCTGAACATATTGGTGATGTTGTTTGGAGGGGTAAATTAAGGATATTGTGAGTTGTCCTCCATATAAGATTGAGAAAAAGACATGAGATAAATAAATGTTCAACAGATTACTCAGAATCACAAAAGACACATTTCTTACACTCCATAAAAACCACATCAAAAGATTATCTTCGGTGACTTTTAAATTCCACGTGTATTTAAGGAGAAACCTAGTATGACCTTTCATAAGGTCTACATGCATAGATTTTACGGAAAACAAGCCTGACGTGCCTTCCATTTACATATCTGGTTTGCCATAAAAGTGAAACTCCGTCAACCGCTAAACTAGGTGCAACCATGCAGTTCATTTCTCTCATCTTAAAGTTCTCCTAAATCCTATGTTCATTGGAACTTCGGTAAAACATCAACAATTGAAATGTCTTTCTGTCAAGCAATGTTTTCCAGGGATGGGTATTGTTGGGGAAGTGGAAATTCATCCAACCACGTATCTTCTCAAAACCGAGTACTCACTCCATCACCTAATACGAAAGAGTCTCGGTTGAAGAACTCCTCCTTAACTCCCCTGGGTCCCTTCCAAAACGGAGGGTTTGAATTTACGATGATGTTTTATTTGGAGGTGCTTATTGTCGATTATTTGTGTGTATATTGGTATAAATATCTTCCAATTGAATCTTTTTTTACCATCCTTCATGAGCTCCATGATGTGTGGGTAGTCCTTCGAGGATATGTGTTTGTGTTACTAGTAACTATGCACCATTTTAAAAAAACATTGGGTTGATTATCAACTTTGACGCTGACCATTATTGTTTAGAGTAGATGGACTTGTTCGCTTGGACCATTGGTCTTATCATGCTTAGCAGGGCTTTCGTTATGTATCGTTTGCATTATTGTTTACGGTTAAACCTATATGTATCTTTCTCACTGCCACTAATGTTTACTTAGGCTAGATAAAGTTTATAGTGTTTGATGTCCATTGGTCATATGATATGCTTGTGAATCATCATGATTGGGTGGTAAATACATGCATTTGCATATAATAATTAGGACTAGTAAAATTTTGTTTGTGCTTATTGGAATATCTACTTCATGTAAAAGGTATGCCTTGATTAATAAGCTAATTTCAAGTACATGTCACCATGTAGTATGCGCGTAGAGTATCTACATAAGAGCCGGCAATAGTTTCTATTTCTAGTGAGAAAGTATCTTTTTTGCTGCAACCGCTTGTTTGCTTGAGAATCTATATAATATATACTAGGAGCAAGATAAATGGGTCATAACAGAGACACGAGCCACACCATCTTTATTCTTTTGATAGTTGGATGTGAAATTTATGGGTACGAACTCCCTCTCTCTCTCTCTCTCTCTCTCTCACACACACACACACACACACACACATATGCATGCATGCATATATGTTTATGTTATAGATATCTATAAATATCTTGGCATATCCAGGAAGTGTAAATATGGTCAAATAAATATCTTGGTAGAGTTCCTAGTGTGTGATCATGTACAAGCAGAACATATAAGTTTAAGGTATACAAGATGATCATGAGGAGCTTGATATAACAACAGAACCTTTTTAATCTTGGAATCATATGATTATGATATGGTAACATTGTGAAAGAACAAACTATAATGTATCCCATCCTCAACTAATCTATTATGAGCAAATATAAAAAGGATAAAAGTATAATGGATAAAACTAAAGTGTCTCTACATGTCCTAGATGCTAGAAAATAGATTGTTCATCATACTTTAAAACCCATATAAAAATGCATCATTGTTCATTCATAAACACATGACTATAACATTATAACGATTGTTAGGTCATGATAAATAGAACAAACATTACATCAATATCTAGAGAGTAGTAGTTAGTGCTCTCTTCATCTTATTTCTCATCACCACCTCCCCCCCGCCCCCATCAACCCAACTTATTGACATCCTTAGATCCGTGAATGAAAATCATTCCTTATTCATCTAAATAATGTTAGGAACAACAAAATACAAAAAAATAATGATTAATAAGCATTTAATGTAAAAATCTCCAAGGTGTATGGAGAAAGATAGCACAACCAAGCAAATAAGCATTTGATGTAACATGTGAATTTATTTCTTTATCGTCCATATGGCAGTAGATGGAAATTTCTTCTTTAGCAAGGCATTAGTTGGAATAAATAAATACACAACACTAGATTATAAAATGAAGGATTAATAAAGTAATATAAATATTGACTAAAATAAAATACTTATGAAATATAAAGGATGATCACTTTCCATTCGATTTCTAAGCATAGTGATTTCCTTGTACATGTAACAATAATACCGATGAGATGGACTCTCTAGGCCCTTCACAAGTGTTACCGATTTATGGATAGAGATATAAATCTCTGTTATACAACAAATCAATATGACTAAATCCACCACAAAAAATATTTTCATTGTGTATTCATTCAATATTCTAGATATTGATATTTCATTTTGTCAAACTTTATGAGCTTTGGATTTAACAACATATGTGTGCCTTACATTTTCGAACAATTGTGGTCACTAGTACGCACTATCATGCATGATGTCAGGGGTTGTTTATATGTTGTTATGTTTACGATGGGAGTCCTTTTGCCTGTTAAGAAACTTTTTTAAGGAGGATGTTAAGAAGCGGGTATGCGTTTACATTTTTTAGAAGGTGGACTTGTACCTAGAATATCGTACTTCAAACGGGAATAATTGGAGTTATAAATTAATTTTAAGTCAAATTTCTCTAAGTTTAACCGGATTCATATAAAACACTAGTTAAATGCCCGTGCTACGCTACGAAACAAAATAAATTAAATATGGTTTACCAAAGTTATGGGTGAGTTAATTCAACATAGTAGGATAAAGAGTAAGTACATGCGGGGTTCTATAGCAAACCTTGCATATGTTTATTTATTCGCGGATACAGTCCATATTTATTTTTTGGGAAATGTATAGGCGCATACGACTGGAATATTTTGTAATTTTTCACACTTTACTTTGAATTTTGATTATTTTTCATAATGGCCATCACATATATATGACATAAAGTGTGGAAAATAATCAAATTGAAAAATTAAATATGGAAAATGTATCACATGCTTACTTTCATAGACATACACACAAATAAGTCACAAGATATTGAGCCAACAAATCTTGAGATTGATGACTTTAACATATATGTCTTCTAGTCGACTGGCACAGTGTCTCCCACTAAAGAACATCGGTAGAAAGCGTAAAGACCAAGAAAAATGTGAGCACCCATGCTAGAATTCGACTTATATTCTATGTTTCTATCTTTTATTGATATCATGTACTGCTTCTAACTCGTTGTATAAGTCCTTATAAATTTATACCTCAATTTTGAAGCAAAACGATGTGAGTTATATGTGCATTTTCTTTGGTTGTATAATTTATATTTGTTTTTTATCAAAATGTTTGTCTATGTTGGACTTGAAATATAGGGGGATTTTATAATTTGCCACACTTATCTTCAAAATTCTATTATTTGACACATTGACATGTGATGATCATGTGGCAAAATAATAAAAATTCAGGGAAAAGTGTGGTAAATTATAAAATATCTCTAAAATACATTGAAGACTTGTATACGCAGACATGGGAGTAATCATCAATATAATCTCATATTGTCGATTGATTTGTAATCATGCACCTGTAAAATTTAGAAATGTTTCTCGATTCAATAAAAAGAGTAGTTCTAATCTACATTTGGACATTGATACGTCCCAAACGTATCTATAATTTCTTATGTTCCATGCTACTTTTATGATGATACTCACATGTTTTATACACACTTTATGTCATTATTATGCATTTTCTGGCACTAACCTATTGACGAGATGCCGAAGAGCCGATTCTTTGTTTTACTGCTATTTTTGGTTTCAGAAATCCTACAAAGGAAATATTCTCAGAATTGGAAGAAATCAACGCCCAGGGTCTTATTTTTTCACGAAGCTTCCAGAAGACCGAAAGGGAAACGAAGTGGGGCGACGAGGCCCCGTACCCATAGGTCGGCGCGGTCAGGGGGGGCCGCGCCGCCCTATGGGGTGGGCCCCTCGTCAGCCCTCCGACTCCGCCCTTCCGCCTACTTATAGCCTTCGTCGCGAAAACCCCAGTACCGAGAGCCACGATACGGAAAATCCAGAGACGCCGCCGCCGCCAATCCCATCTCGGGGGATTCGGGAGATCGCCTCCGGCACCCTGCCGGAGAGGGGAATCATCTCCCGGAGGACTCTTCATCACCATGATCGCCTCCGGATCGATGTGTGAGTAGTTCACCCCTGGACTATGGGTCCATAGCAGTAGCTAGATGGTTGTCTTCTCCTCATTGTGCTATCATGTTAGATCTTGTGAGCTGCCTATGGGAGAGACACCACTAGTGAACAGTGGACCCCGGTCCATTCTTTACATCTGAAATACAATCTACTGCAAACTCTGTTCTTTACTGTTCTTCACGAACAAACATCATCTTCCACTCTATATATTTAATCCTTTATTTACAGCAAGCCGGTGAGATTGACAACCTCACTGTTAAGTTGGGGTAAAGTATTGTGATTGTGTTGTGCAGGTTCCACGTTGGCGCCGGAATCCCTTGTGTTGCGCCGCACTACACTCCGCCACCAACAACCTTCATGTGTTCCTTGACTCCTACTGGTTCAATAACCTTGGTTTCTTACTGAGGGAAAACTTACTGCTGTGCGCATCACACCTTCCTCTTGCGGTTCCCAACGGACGTGTCGAGTACACGCCAGCAAGACTTTTTGTGGCGCCGTTGTCGGGGAGATCAAGACACGCTGCAAGGGGAGTCTCCCTCATCCAATCTCTTTACTTTGTTTTTGTCTTGCTTTACTTTACTTTATTTACTGCTTTGTTTGCTCTTTATATCAAAAATACAAAAAAATTAGTTGCTAGATTTACTTTATTTACTGTCTTGTTTGCGTTCTCCATATTAAAAACACAAAAAAATTATTTACTTTATTTACCTTTTGTTTATTTCATCATGTTTCCTCCTAAGTTCACTCTGAAAGACATACCGGTAGGACGAGGGTCTATCATTGGAAGAGATAATATAGAAGATTTTTTCACTCATGTTAGTACAGGTGAAGATTTTGAAGATAGACACTTGGTAGAACTTGCTCCTACTTATGAAATTGCTGCTGCTTCTTTAGTACACATGTTGGAAGCTAGATTTGTTAATCTTAACCCCGTAATGCAACATATGTTTCTTACACTCGTGATATGGAGGAAGGAGAAAAGAAAGATTTTGTCTTAGAAACCCTTCTTAAAGAATTTGGTGATGTAGCAAGAGAAGCTAGAAAAGTCTTTATCAAATATAAGATGCTTGGCTCTTATACCAACTTTGCTAGTACCCTTGAAAAAATGGAAAAGGATCGATTAAAGTACACTAATAAAGTTAATTGTGAAGGGGAGATTAAGACATCAATACCTTGCAAGCTCTTAGGAATGTGCGAGGCACTAGAAAAGAATTATGATTGGATTGTTCCTGAAAATTTGTTTGATGAGAATAGCAAGCCTAAGAGTAAGGAAAAAGGGGCCTCTGAAATTTACATAGATAAGATACAATGCATAGTTGAGAAAACTCCAAACCCCTATGTTGATGCTTCATCTCTTGATAATACTTGATTCACACTTTCTGCGCCTAGCTGAAAGGCGTTAAAGAAAAGCGCTTATGGGAGACAACCCATTATTTTACTTCTGCACTTTTGTTTTATATTTGAGTCTTGGAAGTTGTTACTACTGTAGCAACCTCTTCTTATTTTTATTTTATTGCATTGTTGTGCCAAGTAAAATCTTTGATGGTAAAGTCAATACTAGATTTGGATTACTGCGCAGAAACAAATTTCTTACTGTCACGAAATTGAGCAGCCCCTTATGTAGGAAATTCAAAAAAATCTGCCAATTTACGTGCTTGATCCTCAGATATGTACGCAACTTTCATTCAATTTGAGCAGTTTCATCTGAGCAAGTTAAGTGCCCCAGAAAAATTCGTCTTTACGGACTGTTCTGTTTTGACAGATTCTGCATTTTATTTCGCATTGCCTGTTTTGCTATGATTGATGGATTTCTTTGTTCCATTAACTTTCAGTAGCTTTGTGCAATGTCCAGAAGTGTTAAAAATGATTATATCACCTCTGAATATATGAATTTTTGATTATGCACTAACCCTCTAATGAGTTTGTTTTGAGTTTGGTGTGGAGGAAGTTTTCAAGGGTCAAGAGAGGAGGATGATACAATATGATCAAGAAGAGTGAAAAGTCTAAGCTTGGGGATGCCCCCGTGATTCATACCTGCATATTTTAAGAAGAATCAAGCATCTAAGCTTGGGGATGCCCAAGGCATCCCTTCTTCATCGACAACTTATCAGGTCACCTCTAGTGAAACTATATTTTTATTCCGTCACATCTTATGTGCTTTACTTGGAGCGTCTGTTTGTTTTTGTTTTTGTTTTTGTTTGAATAAAATCGGATCCTAGCATTCCTTGTTTGGGAGAGAGACACGCTCCGCTGTTTCGTATGAACACATATGTTCTTAGCTTTATTCTTAATGTTCATGGCGAAGGTTGAAACTGCTTCGTTCATTGTTATATGGTTGGAAACAGAAAATGCTGCATGTGGTAATTGGTATAATGTCTGGAATAATTTGATACTTGGCAATTGTTGTGCTCATATAGATCATGTTTAAGCTCTTGCATCATGTACTTTGTACCTATTAATGAAGAACTACATAGAGCTTGTTAAAATTTGGTTTGCATGATTAGTTTCTCTAGAGTCTAGATATTTTCTGGTTAAGGTGTTTGAACAACAAGGAGACGATGTAAAGTCTTATAATGCTTGCAATATGTTCATATGTAAGCTTTGCTGTGCCATTTTATACTTGAGTTTGCTTCAAACAACCTTGCTAGCCTAGCCTTGTATTGAGAGGGAATACTTCTCGTGCATCCAAATCCTTGAGCCAAAAACTATGCCATATGTGTCCACCATACCTACCTACTACATGGTATTTTTCTGCCATTCCAAAGTAAATTACTTGAGTGCTACCTTTAAAAATTCTATCCTTTGTCTTTGCAATATATAGCTCATGGAAAAATAGCCTTAAAAACTATTGTGGTGAAGAATATGTAGCTATGTATCTTATTTCTTATAAGTTGCTCGTTGAGCGGTAACCATGTTTCTGGGGATTCCATCAACTATTACACCTTTGTTGAATATCATGTGAGTTGCTATGCATGTTCGTCTTGTCTGAAGTAAGGGCGATTTTCATGATCAAATGGTTTGAGTAAGCATATTGTTAGAGAAGAACATTGGGCCGCTAACTAAAGCCATGAATCATGGTGGAAGTTTCAGTTTGGACAATTAATCCTCAATCTCTTATGAGAATATTATCTGTTGTTGAATGCTTATGCATTAAAGAGGAGTCCATTATCTGTTGTCTATGTTGTCTCGGTATGGATGTCTAAGTTGAAAATAATCAAAAAGCGAGAAATCCAATGCGAACTTTCTCGTTAGACCTTTGTACAGGCGGCATAGAGGTACCCCTTTGTGACACTGATACGTCTCCAACGTACCTATAATTTCTGATGTTCCATGCTTGTTTTATGACAATACCTACATGTTTTGCTCGCACTTTATAATGTTTTTATGCATTTTCCGGAACTAACCTATTAAAAAGATGCCGAAGTGCCGGTTCCATTTTCTGTTGTTTTTGGTTCCGGAAAGGCTGTTCGGGCAATATTCTCGGAATCGGACGAAATCAACGCCCAGAACCTTATTTTTCCCGGAAGCTTCCAGAGAGTCAGAGAGGGACCAGAGGGGAGCCCTGGGGGCCCCACACGTGGTGGCGGCGCGGCCCCGGGGGGGCGCGCCCCCCTACTGTGAGGGGGCCCCGTGGCCCTTCCGACTCCGCCTCTTCGCCTATTTAAGCCGTCCTGACCTAAATCTTCGATACCGATTGACGAAACTCCAGAAAGACTCCAGGGGCGCCGCCACTATCGCGAAACTCCGTTTCGGGGGACAGAAGTCTCTGTTCCGGTGATGGCACGTATTTCACACGTTCGTTGGGCAACCCCAAGAGGAAGGTATGATGCGCACAGCAGCAAGTTTTCCCTCAGAAAGAAACCAAGGTTTATCGAACCAGGAGGAGCCAAGAAGCACGTTGAAGGTTGATGGCGGCGGGATGTAGTGCGGCGCAACACCGGAGATTCCGGCGCCAACGTGGAACCTGCACAACACAACCAAAGTACTTTGCCCCAACGAAACGGTGAGGTTGTCAATCTCACCGGCTTGCTGTAACAAAGGATTAACCGTATTGTGTGGAAGATGATTGTTTGCAGAGAAAACAGTAAAAACAAGTATTGTAGCAGATTTGTATTTCAGTATTAAAGAATGGACCGGGGTCCACAGTTCACTAGAGGTGTCTCTGTTATCACCAGATTTTGGCCAAATCAGGAGGTGGGCCGTAAGGGAGATGGGCTTGGAAGATTACACGTGGAAGATCTCTGAAGCGGCCTTGCACGAAGAGTTTGGGCTAGACTGCCCGTGTATCTTTAATTATAGTAGATTACATCATAGATTAAAAGTTAGAGTTTGTCTCGTGCACGGTGGGGATTTTCCCACGTTAGAAAGTCCGCTCGGACTATAAATATGTATCTAGGGTTTATGGAATAAACAACAACCAACGTTCACCACAAACAAATCTCGGCGCATCGCCAACTCCTTCGTCTCGAGGGTTTCTCCGGTAAGCACCATGCTGCCTAGATCGCATCTTGCGATCTAGGCAGCACAAGCCTGCCTACGTTGTTCATGCGTTGCTCGTACTCGAAGCCTTTTTGATGGCGAGCAACGTAGTTATCTTAGATGTGTTAGGGTTAGCATTGTTCTTCGAATTACATGCTTTCGTTATGCAACCCTTGCACATCTAGCCGCCCTTACACCTATCTTAGGTGTAGGGCGGCACCCCGCTTGATCATAGTTTAGTAGATCTGATCCGTTACGATTGCTCCTTGTTTCATCAAGGATTAGTTTAACATCCGCAATAGTTAGGCCTTACAAAGGGTTGGAGGATCCAGCGGCGTGTAGGGTGACGTTTGCTAGCCCTAGAAAGGATGTTCCGGGGATCAACCTCGTGTTGGTTTTTAGGCCCTGTCTAGGATCGGCTTACGGTCACCGTGCGCGAGCGCGAGGCCCAATCGTGAGTAGGATGATCCGATTATGCGGTGAAAACCCTAAATCGTCGTAGATCTCATTAGCTTTATCTTGATCAAGCAGGACCACCATATATTCGGACACCTCGTCCGAATCATGGGTGGATCGGCTCTTTGAGCCGATTCACGGGACAACCTCGAGAGCCGATCGAGGCTCGTATTTAATGTTTACGTGTATGCCATGCAGGAAACTAAGCGAGGCATCATCCACACCTTCCGACCAGGTATAGGTCGGGTGGCACGCCCTTGCGATAGCATCGGACGTGCGACCGGGAGGCTTTGCGGGCCGTCGCTCTGAGGGACTGGGGCCAGCCGCAGCCCTAGTTGTTCCCGGCTCTACTGTGTTGCCCGTCTCTGCCCGCCAGGGGGTTTTTGACGTCAACACATTCTGGCACGCCCGGTGGGACACCCTTCGATATCCACAACATCGCCATCTACATCCGAGATGGCGGAAGGCACTCCGGTCACGTACGAGGATCTGCCTGATGAGCTCAGGAAGAAACATGATGAGATCAAGGCAACCCTCGAAGCCGAACTCATCGGCTCCTTTGAGAAGACCCGTCCGCACGGTGTCAAGCCCGATAGAAACTCACGTCCGTTGTTTGGCGTCAGCTTGGTGGATCTCAGCCACTCCATATGCCGGCCAGAGTTCTCCTTTGGTGTCAACATGGCAGGGCTTGCAAGCCGCCATGGCAAAGATGAAGCAGAAAGCAGCCACTCCCGTGGCAAGGATGAAGAGGAGGCCGATCCACGCGACCGGCCCCAAGATGATGACAGATGGTACCTGACAGAGGAGGAAGTGAGAAGCGTGCGGTATCAACATCCACTCTCCGAGCATCTCCTCAACAAATACGAGCAGCAGTACGGCCGACGTCGGCGCTACGACGTGGATGATGAGAGAAATTGTCGGTCCGATGCGAGAGGTCGGGAGGTACCGTCGGCATGATAGAAACAACGACGGGTACAATCGTCGCGCCGAGGAAGGTCAAGGGGGCAGGATGACATGGATAGGCACTGGGACCGTCCGTTCTTCAAACATTGTCGGGACTCGGGAATGAGCCGATTGCCAACAATCGAGAATTGCCCGTAATGCAAGCAAAGGAAGAAGGACGCCGCTAACGTGTCCGTGTTCAAGCGTCTAGGGCCTCTCCCGCCTCGGAACAAGCATGCCGAGTCCGCTCGGGTGGAAGATCTCGAGGAACTAGAGGACGATGATGAAGAAGATAAATATCATCGGCCCGGTGGTGCCCCGATGGGCTCGGCCGTTCCCAAAAGCGAAGGGTTCAGCGTCCGCGTGGGTTGGAAGAAGCCGAAAGATTGTACTCGCACACGCCGAGGAAGGCACGGCCTGATCCGGCCGCCAAAATTCAGCGAACCCTCGGACGAAGAAGGTCGGCCACAAAGAAAAGAGTGGCGCCCCAAGCAGAGGAAAGCCGATGATGATACATCGGCCGGCACAAACATGGTCTTCATTCTTCCAACGGAGTTTAGCGCTCCAAGATTATATGAAGCACCCGTGGCACAATTGGATCGCGGCCCACGGCCGGTCATCTTTGAGAAGCCGAAAGAAAGAAGTTACAGGCATCCGAAGGCCCCGTACTTGCGAGGTTACATCAATGGGCAGCCTCGTCATCAAGATGTTGGTAGACACCGGGGCGGCAGTTAACATTATGCCATACTCCATGCTACGTCGGTTGGGACGCTCCAGCTCAGATCTGATCAAGACCAATGTGACACTGAGCGATTTCAACGGCCAAGCATCTGACGCACAAGGTGTCCTGAATGTGGATCTGACCGTAGGAAGGAAAACTGTCCCTACAACGTTCTTTATTGTCGACAGCAAGAGTACCTACGCTGTCCTACTAGGGAGAGATTGGATCCACGCCAATTGTTGCATTCCATCCACGATGCACCAATGCCTAATACAGTGGGATGGAGATGAAGTAGAAGTCGTCCATGCAGATGATTCAGTCGAGGTTTCAACAGCCGGCATGGACATTTGGGAAACATCAGGCCAAGAGCCGCTCTCAGGCATCAATTTGGACGACTGTGAGCGCATCGACGTGACAAAGAACGGTGTTAGGCTGGTTTTATCCACCGGCCTGACCGTGTAACAAAGCAAATGTCGATGGATGAACGTGGCGAGGCTGATCCTTGTGATCGGCCCCAAAAAATTGATGAAGGGACATTACAAAACCTTTACCGAGCAAGCAACGTGGAGGCCGGTTCCAGCAATCGGCCAAAATTATCCTCACCATCCATTCTGCCTGGGTTCAACATGTTATCCAACAGAGCCGATACCATCAATTCTCTTGACAGAATCGGCTCGGGGGGGCACCCAGGTGGATAAAACACGAGGGTATGCAGTAGAAGCGTCTCATCTTTTTGGTGATGGATATTGAAATATGGGGGCCGATACAGAAATCGGCCAAAAAATTCGAAAATTTTTAAGCACAGCCGATATGCAGACATCGACTTAAGGATCAATGGAGCAGGAAGAGGATCGTAACCCTGACTAACGGCAAGGGCAGCATAAATGTGCAAGTCAGGGTAGGGATGAACCTAACAAAGGGAGCATATCTCTTCTAAGACCAGGAAAACAGCCAATGACGAAGCAATCGGCTGTAACGTTTTGACCGAGGTGGTGACTTGGTAACTATCACTTCCAGGGGGTTACGTCCAGAGTTTGGAGGGCATCAGAAATGCAAGGACATCCTCGCCGGAAGTTGCTTCAGCCTGCCAAGGATGATGAGCCGATCCGGTCTAAAGAAGCTCGGGGGCAGCTCACACCGAAGGTTCTCTGCTCTCAGAAGCCGATTTTGTTGGAATCGGCTGACTCTGCATTGCAACTTGGATAAGGCTCGGGGGGCAACTCACCCGAAAGTTCTTTGTTCTGGGGAGCTGATTTTGTTGGAATCGGCTGGCTCTACATCACAACTGTGCTGAAGAGGGATGCTTTTGTTGCGGAGCTATCAGTTTCAACATCTCAGCTTATTCAGTAACAGTTCTGGGGCTCTCTTGAAGACATCTGCCCGAAACCGTATTGCCAGCTTGCTGGATTGGCTGGTTTCATAATCAGGTTTTATGATCCTTTCGGAGGTGTCTCATGATCCAAGGCCGATGCGCAAAGTGGCTAGGGTGCCAGTTCGGCGGTGCTATCAGGGGAGTTCTGGCATACAAGACAGCTTTCTGCTCATTGAACTGTGGGTAGACATCTACAGTTTCGGCTGTCAACGGAAGAAAGGTGATCGGCTGGTTGGCCCTGCATGATAGCTCTCTCAGATAAGGTCGAGCTCCGGTCCATTTGTCTGAATTATGTGTCTTCATCACTGTCTTCGCCTTAACTGAGGCGTGTGGGGCAGCTGGCCTGGTAGATACCCTGTTTTTTAGAAGCCGATTGAAGTGTCGTCGGCTGGTCTTGCGTCGCAATCTTCTCTGAAGATGATGATCCACCAGAGCCCAAAGTTATCAGTAAAGATGAAGGATAGATTATGGGGGACCATTGTGTTGCCATCGGCTCATTTGAACATTGGTTAAGTGGATAATCGGCGCAGTCAGCGCAATGGGGAATCGGCTAAATCGGCATAAAGGAAATCGACAAGATCAAATTGGGGAAATTCTTCATTGATGAACAAGATTTCTTACATAAAGAGCTGATTGCTCTCAAAAGGAAGTACTAGGGGATACATTGCCCCGTCTACTACTACTCGGCCCTATGCTAAGATCCTATCTAGGGGTCGTTGTCGCCCTCATCGTCGTCATCACCGTCGTCGCCACTCGTCGGCGCTACTCCCCGCCGGCTCGTCGTCGCCGCTCCGGCCGGCCGCCGGCGCAGGCCCTCGTTGTCCTCGTCCTCCTCATCAGCCGTCGTCGTCGCCGCTCGTCGACGTCGCCGAGGTTCCCGGCCGAGGCAGTGGCGTTTGGCCGGCGGCTCGTCGGAGGAGCTGTCATCGTCCTCCTCCTCCTCCTCCTCCTTCGCCTCCTCGGAGGAGGTGAAGTCATCCCAGGAGAAGCGATCGTCATCGCTCTCCTCCTCCGATTCCCCGTCGGCGAGGAAGCGGAGGTCGCTCTCCCCACTGGTCAAGGACTTGTCTTCCTCGGACCAGATGGAGGAGGCGTGGTCTTCGAGGTCCCATTTTTCTGGTGTGCGAATGTCCGGCGGCGTCTCGCGGGAGGAGGAGGACCCAAGGGAAAGTTCCGATGAGGTGGAGGAAGAAGAAGACATGGTGTGCAGAAGGGCTTTTGGAGTGCTAATGCGGAGATGATGAGGAGGAGAACTGTTCGGTGCGGTTAAATAAAAGAAGTGGGGATTTAATGTTCGAACAGTTTTCGAGGAGGTGGTGCCAAAAAAACTGTCAAATCGTGCAGAGAAGTTGGGAAGACAAGTTGTCATGATGAAACTTACTGCGACGGTTCTGCTCTGCCACGACATGACCCGACGAAAGAGAGCATAATGATTTTGGAAATGTCATTTCCAAAACCAGGGGGGCATGTGTTATCACCAGATTTTGGCCAAATCAGGAGGTGGGCCGTAAGGGAGATGGGCTTGGAAGATTACACGTGGAAGATCTCTGAAGCGGCCTTGCACGAAGAGTTTGGGCTAGACTGCCCGTGTATCTTTAATTATAGTAGATTACATCATAGATTAAAAGTTAGAGTTTGTCTCGTGCACGGTGGGGATTTTTTCCCACGTTAGAAAGTCCGCTGGACTATAAATATGTATCTAGGGTTTATGGAATAAACAACAACCAACGTTCACCACAAACAAATCTCGGCGCATCGCCAACTCCTTCGTCTCGAGGGTTTCTCCGGTAAGCACCATGCTGCCTAGATCGCATCTTGCGATCTAGGCAAGACAAGCCTGCCTACGTTGTTCATGCGTTGCTCGTATCGAAGCCTTTTTGATGGCGAGCAACGTAGTTATCTTAGATGTGTTAGGGTTAGCATTGTTCTTCGAATTACATGCTTTCGTTATGCAACCCTTGCACATCTAGCCGCCCTTACACCTATCTTAGGTGTAGGGGCGGCACCCCGCTTGATCATAGTTTAGTAGATCTGATCCGTTACGATTGCTCCTTGTTTCATCAAGGATTAGTTTAACATCCGCAATAGTTAGGCCTTACAAAGGGTTGGAGGATCCAGCGGCGTGTAGGGTGACGTTTGCTAGCCCTAGAAAGGATGTTCCGGGGATCAACCTCGTGTTGGTTTTTAGGCCCTGTCTAGGATCGGCTTACGGTCACCGTGCGCGAGCGCGAGGCCCAATCGTGAGTAGGATGAGCCGATTATGCGGTGAAAACCCTAAATCGTCGTAGATCTCATTAGCTTTATCTTGATCAGCAGGACCACCATATATTCGGACACCTCGTCCGAATCATGGGTGGATCGGCTCTTTGAGCCGATTCACAGGACAACCTGAGAGCCGATCGAGGCTCGTATTTAATGTTTACGTGTATGCCATGCAGGAAACTAAGCGAGGCATCATCCACACCTTCCCCGACCAGGTATAGGTCAGGTGGCACGCCCTTGCGATAGCATCGGACGTGCGACCGAGGAGGCTTTGCGGGCCGTCGCTCCGAGGGACCGGGGCCAGCCCGCAGCCCTAGTTGTTCCCGGCTCTACTGTGTTGCCCGTCTCTGCCCGCCAGGGGGTTTCTGACGTCAAGGGTCTCTCCCATAAGATAAAAGCATGTTGGGTGAACAAATTACAGTCGGGCAATTGACAAATAGAGAGGGCATAACAATGCACATACATGTCATGATAAGTATAGTGAGATTTAATTGGGCATTACGACAAAGTACATAGACCGCCATCCAACCGCATCTATGCCTAAAAAGTCCACCTTCGGAGTTATCGTCCGAACCCCTTCCAAGCATTAAGTTGCAAAGCAACAGTACAATTGCATTAAGTATGGTGCGTAATGTAATCAACAACTACATCCTCGGACATAGCGCCAATGTTTTATCCCTAGTGGCAATAGCACAACACAACCTTAGAACTTTCGTCACCGTCCTGAGTGTCAATGCGGGCATGAACCCACTATCGAGCATAAATACTCCCTCTTGGAGTTAAGAGCAAAAACTTGGCCAGAGCCTCTACTAATAACGGAGAGCATGCAAGATCATAAACAACACATATGTAATAACTTGATAATTAACATAACATGGTATTCTCTATCCATCGGATCCCGACAAACACAACATAGAGTATTACGGATAGATGATCTTGATCATGTTAGGCAGCTCACAAGATCCAACAATGAAGCACAATGAGGAGAAGACAACCATCTAGCTACTGCTATGGACCCATAGTCCAGGTGTGAACTACTCACTCATCACTCCGGAGGCGACCATGGCGGTGTAGAGTCCTCCGGGAGATGAATCCCCTCTCCGGCAGGGTGCCGGAGGAGATCTCCAGAATCCCCCGAGATGGGATCGGCGGCGGCGTCTCCGGAAGGTTTTCCGTATCGTGGTTTTTCACATCGGGGGTTTCGCGACGAAGGCTTTAAGTAGGCGGAAGGGCGCAGTCGGAGGGCCGACGAGGGGCCCACACCACAGGGCGGCGCGGGCCCCCTTGGCCGCGCCGCCTTGTGGTTTGGCCACCTCGTGGCCCCACTTCGTATGCTCTTCGGTCTTCCGGAAGGTTCGTGGCAAAATAGGCCCCCGGGTCTTCGTTTCGTCCAATTCCGAGAATATTTCGTTACTAGGATTTCTGAAACCAAAAACAGCGAGAAAACAAGAATCGGCACTTCGGCATCTTGTTAATAGGTTAGTTCCAGAAAATGCACGAATATGACATAAAGTGTGCATAAAACATGTAGGTATCATCAATAATATGGCATAGAACATAAGAAATTATCAATACGTCGGAGACGTATCATCCGGCACCCTGCCGGGACGGGGAAGTGCCCCCGGAAGCCATCTCCATCAACGCCATCGCCTCCATCATGCTCCGTGAGTAGTTCCCCCATGGACTACGGGTTCTAGCTGTAGCTAGTTGGTATTCTCTCCCCATGTACTTCAATACAATGATCTCATGAGCTGCCTTACATGATTGAGATTCATCTGATGTAATCGGTGTTGTGTTTGTTGGGATCCGATGGATTCTTACATTATGATTAGTCTATCTATAAAGTTTGTGAAGTTATTGTTGCTGCAATCTTGTTGTGTTTAATGCTTGTCACTAGGGCCCGAGTGGCATGATCTTAGATTTAAGCTCTATACTTATTGCTTAGATTGCATCTACAAGTTGTTTGCACGTGTCTATGTCCGGAACCCGAGGCCCCTGATACGTCTCAAACGTATCTATAATTTCTGATGTTCCATGCTAGTTTTATGACAATACCTACATGTTTTGTTCACACTTTATATCGTTTTGATGCATTTTCCGGAACTAACCTATTGACGAGATGCCGAAG
>NC_061510.1:366668734-366713599 GCF_022539505.1 Lolium rigidum
CGGCCTTTCGGCATCTCGTCAATAGGTTAGTTCCGGAAAACGCATAAAAATGATATAAAGTGTGAACAAAACATGTTGGTATTGTCATAAAACAAGCATGGAACATCAGAAATTATAGATACGTTGGAGACGTATCATGCGCCAGTGAAGGGTAGTCTGCTTGGGAGGCCACGTCCTTAATCGGTGATGCGAGACCCACCACCGCCAACTCGACTGCTTCTTTCTCAGTCACACGAGCCGAATAGCATCGGTTCCTAACGGTCCTGAAGCGCTGGACATATTCTGAAACTGTTTCTCCGCGCTTCTGTCGTACTTGTGCTAGATCGGCAATGCCGGCCTCGGAAGCCTCTGAGTGATACCGCATGTGGAACTCGCTCTTCCAACCGCTTCCAAGTCCGGATTGAGTCCGGTGGCAACGATGTGTACCACCCGAAAGCCGATCCTGTGTGGGATCTGTGCGAAGAACCTCACACGCAGCTCATCCGATGCTCGAGATCGTGCCCAGCTGTGCCAAATATCGGCTCACATGCTCGATGGAGCTGGAACCATCCGATCCATTAAACTTGGAGAAATCAGGGAGCCGATATTTGGGTGGTAGCGGGATCAACTCGTACTCGTTGGGGTACGGCTTGGAATAGCCGATTGTCCTTCTTTTCGGCACCATGCCGAACTGGTCTTTTAAGATGGTACTAATCTGATCCGCGGTGCTGGCTGTAGGAATCGAACTCAGAAGATTCGCCGGAGTGGCATACTTAGCCAGCCATGCTTGCTTTTCCAGCTCTGAGCCAACTGCAGGAGCTGGGCTCTGGAGGTTTTTCGGAGTGGCCACTACAAGAGATGGGAGATTTGTTGACGAAAACCCTGGTGACAAAAATGCATACCGTCATGGATGTGTCCTTATAGGTGACGAATTCATCTTTCGTCAAGCATTTAAGGTAATGCTTGACGGTATGATTCCTCGTCAAGAAAAAATCGTCACCCATTACCCAAGCGGGAAGGGCTTCCATCGTGTCTGTTAATAGGTGACGAAATCAAAGATCGAGGTGACGAAATATTACTAAGTTACTTTATTAAATGTTATTAGTTTTATATATCATGCGTGACCCAGCTTGTCGGGAACATATTTAATTAAGTAAAAATTGTGGTTTGGAAGAATCGAACAAGGGCTTCGAGCGTGACCGACGCGGAGTCTTACCGCTAAGGTAGATATGGAATTTTGATCTCGGATCCGTAAGTAGTCTATTCTACATATTTATTTCAATGGTGTGATCTAGATGTTACGACATAATAATTCCCTTATTAATATTTATGTCGGCCGAGGGTGCCTCGTTTAAGTCGCGCCGCTAGCGTGACACGGCCTATATAGGTGCTCTTGCTAATGGTCGAATCGACTAGGGTTCTCGTCGAGGTGAGAAGAATTCCGTGAAGGCTCCATTGTGGTGGCGGCGAGACGCATCATCGGTGAGTTGTCCCGATTGTTCGTTAGGTCTAGATTTTTTAATCAGCTTGTCAAGATCTGTTCGAATAACGTTGGCATGTTCTTAACCGAATTGTAGGCAATGGATCGAAGTTGGATAACCGATGGCACCCGAAGTTCACAACAAAGTACATGGCAGGTGTTAGGGATTTCATCAATTTTGCGCGAGAACACTTGGACAATACAGATGAACCAATCTTGTGCCCTTGCAAGGACTCGCCTAAATCTGATACGTCGGGATATAAAAACAATCGAGGATCACCGCAATTGTTCGTGTATGTCCATGACGTATACAAGATGGACTAGACATGGGGAAGATTTTAGTGATGACGAAGGGCGGGATAGAAACGATGATGGTGCGTATGATAGTGACAACGATGAAGAGGAAGACATTGGTGTTTCTTATGTTGATGATTCGTCTAGTATGATCGATGAACTGCGAAGTCCGGAAATAAAGGTCCCGACCTCGCCAAATCTGTATGCTAATCTAATTGAGTCAGCGAAAAAGAACTTTATGAGGGATGCACCTCTTTCACTAGGTTGTCGTTCATCATTAAGCTCCTTCATGTCAAATCATACAGCCGGATAACAAACAGAGGATTTGATCTCTTACTTCAGCTTTTACGTACAGCTTTGCCATATGTGGACTTTCCCAAATCATATGCTGATGCTAAGAGTGTTCTTTCTGATGTTGGGCTTGGTTATGAGACAATTCATGCATGCAAGTTTGATTGTTCTTTATTTTGGGGAGATCACAAGGACGATACGAACTGCCATGTTTGTGGATTATCAAGATATAGAGACCCTACTGGAAAAAAGAAAATCCCTCACAAGGTGTTAAGGTACTTTCCTATAATTAAAAGGTTGCAGAGACTATTTGTTAAAAAGGAAATGTCGACACATACAAGATGGCACAAAGAGAAGAGGGTTGTTGAGCGCAATGTACTGAGGCACCCTGCCGATGGTGAGGCATGGAAGCACTTTGATGGCAAGTTTGATTGGTTTGCTAAAGATCCTCGTAACATAAGACTAGGTTTTGCCACGGACGGCTTCAGTCCTTTTGGAAGTATGAGTAATCCTTACAGGTATGTGGCCTGTTTTTGTGATTCCTTACAACTTCCCACCATGGATGTGCATGGATCAATCGAATTACATGATGGCATTGCTAATCCCCGGAAAGTATTCCCCAGGGAAAGATTTTCATGTATTTATGCAGCCACTGATAAAAGATATGATGCAGCTATGGAGTGGTGTGGAGACATTTGATGCATGCACAGAGGAATATTTCCCATTGCATGCTGCGTTTCTTTGGTCTATTCATGATTATCCTGGATATGCCACTATGTCAGGCCGAAGCACAAGAGGATTTCATGCGTGTGTGCATTGCGATGAGAATCCTTGCGCTGAACCTTTGAAAAACAAAATTGGATATATTGGGCATCGGCGATTTCTTGATAAAAAACACCCATACAGGAGAAGCAGACTTTTCAATGGTACAACTGAGATTAGAGAACCACCAAGGAAGTACACACCCAAAGAGGTAGCTGCGAAGGTAGAAATGGTTAAGGATTTTGAACATGGGAAAAATCCAATAAATAGAAAGCGGAAGCGTGCAACTGTACCCGGTGAACCAACATGGCACCTGAAAGTCAGCTTACATCATCTACCGTATCGCCAGTAACTTAAGATAGCTCACAACTTAGATGTGATGCATATTGAGAAGAACATATGTGATAATATTGTTGGTACACTACTTGAACTTGAGGGCAAGAATAAGGACACCGTTAGTGCTAGAATTGATTTGAGGAAATTCAAAATGTGGAAGAAGTATTGGTTGAAGAAAATTGAGAAGGATGATGATCATGCAGAGCAAGTAAGTTATGCGAAGCCCCCCGCACCATGGACGCTTTCGAAGGAACGAAGAGACATTTGTGTAGGTATTTGGCAAACACTAGGTTCCCGGATGGTTATTGCGCAAACCGGGGAAGATGTGTGAATATTGATGGTTGTAAGGTTACCGGTATGAAGACGCATGATTGCCACATACTTCGCAGCGAGTGTTGCCGACTGGGCTCAAGGGAATTGCATCTAAGGAAATGTATGTGGCTATTGCAGAGCTAGGAAGATTTTTTAGGAGCCGTGTGCCAAAACCCCGAAAGTTGATGTGCTGAATCGATTGAAGGTTGAAATTGTTGTGATCCTATGCAAACTTGAGAAGCTCTTCCCCCTGCCTTTTTTGATGTAATGGTGCACTTAGCTATTCATCTTCCTGAGGAGGCTCTTTTGAGGGGTCCTGTTCATTATGGTTGGATGTATCCAGTTGAGAGAAGATTAGGTTATCTGAAGTCTACGCTCACGGAGAAGTTGTTCCTTCTTCAATGTTTGAGCAGTAGTAAGCATAACACCTTTAGTGTGGACAACTGCAGTTGGAATTTCTGCATACAAATTTAAAATTAATAAAAGAATAAAAAAGAGGAGATATAACATCAGTTATATTAAAAAAATGGGCAACACATGGTAAAAGATAAAACAGAATTACCATCGACACGATGCTTTTCAGTGCCATCAGGACCTACTGCAAAAATCCCAAACAGTTCAGGAGCACTATCGAACCCAAACATGATACAGTCACCAACTTTCAGGTCGTAGTCATGAAGAAATTTTTGGTATCCAGTACCAAAACACGTGTCTTCGAACTGCCTTTCTTAACATGAAATTTGTACTTCACTTCATCCGATGTAACGACAAAGAAGATATTACCAACAAGGTTGTTGAACTGCCTCCTCACAAAACAAGGCACGATCTGAAAAAACAAGTAGAACAAAAATGCGAGAAAATAAGGATATAGTCTAGAATCTGTCAACAAAAAAGATACATTCTAAAAAAGGATATATACCATAAAGTCATCAAATCTGCTTCCAAGATAACAACGAAATGAACTGAGAGTCTCCCGCCTCTGCTGACAATGATTGCCCATCGAACCACAAACAACACAGTTCATCCTGTGTATATTTAGCAATTACCAAAGCTAGTAAAAAATACAGGTAGGTAGGGCATATTCATAGAAATCTATCCATAGATCTGAAACCATACACACATATATCCATAGATCCGAACAAACAAGATTATTCGAGAGGACAAAAAGGATTTTCAACAAACGAGAGAAAAAGGAGGTGAGGTGTAGTGACATGTAAAAACATATTTTCCTACCTCTCAAAACAAACGAAAATCTTCGGAGAGAAAAGAGTTTTTCAGCGAGAAAGAGAGAGAAAAGAAGATGAAGGAGACTTGCTTCACCGCATGAACAACGGAGGGCGAAGGCAAAACCAACCAGGGGCATTATAAATACAATAAGTAGTAGTAACTGCCTACAACCGCTATTTAATGAGGTCTGTGGGGTAGATGGTGGTTGCTATCCTTTAAGTTATTCAAAAGTCAAACACAAAGTATCTCATGCAAAAATACATTGAATCATAAAGTTGCACTTCAAAATTATTTAAAACCATATGATTTACAACTTCAAATGTACAACAACATGTTGACTACATGCCTTTGTTCGGACTATAGGTTAGGTCGGAACAATTATGGCATGTTAGTCATTTTTTCAACATACATAAAAAACAAATGCTCATTTGTGGACGAAGTGCACAATTATACCAAAGTAGGCATCACTTCAACACATCAAACTACACCAAACCTCATGAAAAATTTAAATTTGAATTTTGCACATGAATGTCACAACATTTACTCAGTCCCACTAGTTACCGATGATTTTACATTGAATTTAGCATTTATTATGAGTTTTACTCGTTTTCCGTCATTTTTTAATAAAAAAATCAACAAACACCTAAAAATGTCAGAAAAATCTGAAACTCCTTAGGCACACATACCTACCCTTCATGACCACTCACAAAAATTTGCAGCTCAATCTGAGTATTTGAAGTGCGGCTTGCTTGAAAAAGAGCCCTTCACCGACATGATCGATGTGGGTCCACACATGGATCGACCCAACCAACATGAGGTTCCACAAGTGTTTTCACACAAAATCTCACATGTGTGAACAATAACATGTATATGTGGGATGTGTTCTCACATATACCTCACATGCAAAAGGTTTTACAACTTCCGGGGTTGACGATTCGACCGTTCGCCGAAAATGTCCTCACTTGTGTAAATTCACATCAAACTACACCAAACCTCATGAAAAATTTAAATTTGAATTTTGCACATGAATGTCACAACATTTACTCAGTCCCACTAGTTACCGATGATTTTACATTGAATTTAGCATTTATTATGAGTTTTACTCGTTTTTCGTCATTTTTTAATTAAAATATAAATGTACAGTTCCATTTTCGGAGTAATATTTTTTCTTTCACGGCAAAAACTTGTTCCCTCCAAATTGTAGTACGCCGGCTGCCAAAACGCCCAAATTTTTTGTTCCCTCCACTCCTCCCGCGCACCCCACCTATCAAATATTTCGCCCTCCCTTATATACGTCGTGCCTCTACCCCATGATTTACGAGCATCTTAACTACCCACACACCCGACCTCATCCTCTCGTGCTCACCCCGATCCGGTGTCTTCGCCGGACGTTCATCCATCTCGCATCTATCTCCCCGGCCGGTGGTCGCCATGGCCGGCAGTCGTCGAAACGTCGTGGTGAAGGAAAATCGCACACACACGCCGAAGAAGGCGCCCGGCTCGAAGAAACGCCAAGGTAAATCTGTCGGTGATCGGCTTGTTGTTGTGTTTTTCGGATGGTTAGATCCAGAGATCGGTTTTACATGTCTACCACGCCCGTTTGACCTATATCTAGATCTTGCATATTTGATAGATCCAATCCCGACATCATACGTATAGGGTTTATCGTTTTTATTGCAGAGACAATCATGCCGTGCTATACAATCTTTGCCATCCCGCTGCTGTACAATCTTTTGCATAGACAATTGTTTGCCGAAACACATATCTGAACTTCTATCAGCACATATCTGAACTTCTATCGGTATAGGACTGAACTACCGTTACCTCATTATGTGTCAATTATTTGTTACGAGTAGATATCTAAAAGCACATGATGTCCCTTAGCCTGCCATATGCCCCCTCTTATGTTTTGTTCGCCGACATCATACGTAGACTCTTATGTTTTCAATCATTTGCTCGCTGTACAATATTTTGGAAAGACAATTATTTGCTGTTTTCTATGGAATTGGCGCCCTCTTATGTTTTGTTCACGCTCCGCTCTTCCGATTATTTCAGCGGAGACACAAAACCCCGTCAAGCCGGCATATGAGCTTGCCAAGGAGAAACAAATGCAAGAAAATGTAGTACGCATGGAAAAAATTTTCGCTGAAAAATATGGACCTGCCCACAAATTTCAGTAAAGATTTCTCCGGTTTTGCACGTACATTAGTGTATGGTGGGGTACAAATAGGAACTAGTAACAATCTAAAGGACTCGGTCTGCGAAGAGATGGAGGTCGAAGAGGACCCTTCGTATGAACCGAATCCGGAAGAGATAGCTACCGCCGATGATGATCTTCATTCGGATGAGGATCGGCGCAACTGTCGGCAAAACTTCAGCTCAGTGTCCGTGGAACTATGTCCGAACTATGATAGGAAATACGTACATGCTAAATGTTTCCTACTAATGTAGCCTCTACTTTGCTTGCAGATAGTTGCTTCTTCCGCAATAGTTGCACGTAAGAAGCGATCCATACCTCAAGTTGCACCATCCAACATTGCAACAAGATCAATGGCAACAACCGAACCCGAAGCCGGGTCATCCGATGAGCCGATGGCCACCGCTGGTCCGAACACCGAAGGAGCACCCTCACCTAACCAGATCATGACATCCGGAGGCAGCACCTCATCTCCCGAGGACAATCAAATTGTAAACTTTGAGCGGCAAGGTATGAAAGTTTGTAAAAACTAAACACTGTACCGCATATTTTCATATAAAAGAGAATCATTTCATATCTCTTATTTCAGAGACATTGACAACATCTGGCGGTAGTAAGAGAAAGAGAGGTGGACGCAGACGTACCATGGGCCATGGACTACATGATTACACAAGAAGACATGGTGGCAATAAGATGCCAATTGAATTCACTCCTGGTGTCAGGAGACCCAAGGATTATGTCCGATCAAGCAAAGCTGAGCAATGAGGTTGGTATTCACATCCGTGAAAAAATGCCGCTTGCAACACACTCGGACACAAGTACAAGAAAGATGACACTCTCAAACATGTCATTCCTCATGCTATAAGTACGAGTAGCGGTGAGTCCTGTACAATCTTGGTTTAACCTAATTAGTATGCTACATGATCATCTATCTAAGAATCTACCGATTAATGCATCACTATTTTGAAGGGAAAGTTTAATATGGACAAAAATGATGAGG
The DNA here is from genome assembly GCF_022539505.1 of Lolium rigidum. Lineage (NCBI taxonomy): Eukaryota > Viridiplantae > Streptophyta > Magnoliopsida > Poales > Poaceae > Lolium > Lolium rigidum. The sequence goes on from NC_061510.1 coordinate 366,676,613, forward strand.
TGGCTCAAGATGTGTGCACCGATATGCTGCAAGTTAGTATTCGGCAGTTCCGATATAGGCTTAAAAAGGAGTATTGGCCGAAAATTAAAAATCTCACACTCGGAGCAAGCATATCTCAAGAAGCCAGGTCATGTAGAAGAGAATAGCTGGAAAGAACTCGGTGAAAAGATGGTTTGATGAGAAGTACCAGGTACATAAACGTTATTGCTTTCGATAATGACTACCGAATTCTTACATTTGTCCGATCCGGATAAATAAAATGCATGTACTCGAACATAGGGACTGTGTGCAATAAATGGAAAGAACAGAGAAGCTGTGAAACAGCTTCCATACCACCGGATCTCGAAGCTATGTTGCTCACCGGGAACATCTAGTAAGTGTTCTGAATTTCCCAATACAGTTCATACTTCGTCATACACGAGTGTACAATGGTAATGTGCATTCTACATTTTTTCAAGCGTAAGGCTAAGCGACAGGAAGAAGAAACCTCTCCAATTGAATTTTTTAGAATCACACACACTAACAAGGATAACATTATGAGTGCTGAAGCAAAAAGTGCATATGTAAGAAATATTTCTTATTAGCACAATATAATATAATCCAGTTTTGTATGTTGTCCATGCAATGATTGTAATCTTTATGCAGGATCAAATGGTGGCAAAAAAGCAGCGCCACGCAATGAAGATGAACCTGATTTGACTGATTTGCAAATTGTTCGGCTAGTTCCGAGCGAGAAAAGCCCATCCACCACCTCGCAACAAGACATTCCTACCAAGATTGGGCGTCGCAACAAGTTCCGGAAGTCTTCTGTCTCAGCTACACGCATCGAGAGCTACAACAAAGACCGCGGATCAAGAGCGAGAACTCCATACGAGCAGCTGAAACGTACCACGGTGACATGCGAGGCAAGACTCGCAAGAACAAGATGAAAAATTTGAAGAGATCAGGAAGAAGCAGGAGGAAGAACTTGAAGCCGTGAAGAAAGCCCAAGAAGAAAAGACTCGGCTTATGAAAAGAGGCTGACAGTAAATGGATGCCGTGCTTAATTTGCTCTTGAGGACATCCCAGCCACCATCCATGTCTCAATCCCGGGGCAACTAATCTATTGCACCACCGTCCTACAACATTATTAATCATATGTCTTTTAATTTCTTTGTGTTCCAATTGTAATTTTCTTATGAATCTTTCGGTCTCGTGAGAGACATATATACTTCTTGTGCCACCATTTAAGTATGATATTTATTGTCTACTTTTTGATATTTCGCCAGCTTTTTTGTTTCCCAAATTTCGCAAATAATTCAAATGCTCTCAAATTTTGTCAAATTCAAAAGGTGACGGAAAATGTCACAACGTCACTATTAAATGAAACCACGTGGCACCAATTTCGGTCCCACTTGTCGGAATTTGTGGGTCCCACCGATCGAGCATTATTGGGACCCATATGTCGGCAACAACCTGGTCCCACTTGTCCGAATTTTGTGGATCCCACCGGTCGAATATTGTGGGTCCAGCTTGTCATAATATTTTGTGGGTCCCACCGGATATCCATGTCAGCGCCGTCGGACCCATGTTGTCGAAGCCAAATGGACCCACATGTAAGGCCACGTATGCTTTTTTGGACCAATCGAAGCTTCCCAAGATTTAGATATTGACGAAAGTTGCAATTTTTCGTGACAAACCCGTCTCGTCAACAATGAACCTTTGATGTTGACGAATTTGTAGGTCGTCACCATCAAACATTTGACGTTGACGAAAAAATGCATACCGTCACCCCCGATATTTTATGACGGAGCTTCCTTGACGAACCCCATGACGATCAAATTTTGTCACCGCGAAGTAATCCTTGACGAAAATTGGCCTTAATATGACGAAAGTGATTTGTCAAAAAAAATGTCTTCCTTTGTAGTGGGCATACTTAGCTAGCCACGTCTGCTTCTCAAGATCTGTTCCCGAAGTTCCTCCTGCTGTTCCAGAAATCCCTGCTGTTGCAGTCTGGTTTGTGAGTGCCCGATTCATCGCAGTCCGGCACGTATGTGCACGTGTATCCGTGAGGGATCTCCTTAGGCGCCTCATGCAAGAACCGGTAGTCACTAGGGTCACCACCGATCTTGAAGACGACGTATGCCGGTGAATTCGGCACTTCGGTGCTGCCAATGCGAATGGCAGCGGTGGACGGGACCGGAGTGGCATCTCTCCTTGGTGAGTCCCTAGAGCTGGTCCCGACGGAGAGTATCGATGCCTCATGATTTCCTGGATCACCCGAAGAGCGACACGCTCCAAAGTGTTCACCAGGCTCTCAGAATGGCGGTGTAGCGAATGTGCTACCATGAAGTTAATCTCCTGACGCAGGGACCTGGTGCGTTCTTCTGACGGGGCAGACAGGTAAACTCCATCGAGCGCGCCTTCAGGTGAGAACCCTTTCCACCTGATGCCGTGTGAGCGGGTTCGTAGAAAAGAGCCGATGAGATCGGCTTCGAGGATCGCTTTGACCTCGTCATGCTTCTTCTTGAGCTCCTCGGCCGGATCCTCGTACGTGATCGGAGTGCCTTCCGCCATCTCGGATGTAGATGGCGATGCGGTTGATGTCGAAGATTGTCCCACCGGGCGTGCCGAAATGTGTTGCGGTCGAAACCCACCGGCGAGCAGCGACGGGCAACACCGTAGAGCCGGAGGCTCCCAGGACTGCGGCTGGCCCTGGTCCCTCCGAGCGACGGCCCGCAAAGACTCGGCACGCACGTCCGATGCTGGTGCAAGGGCGTGCCACCTGACCTATACCTGGTCAGGAAGGTGTTGGATTGTGCCTCGCTTAATTTCCTGCATGGCATACACGTAAACATTAAATACGAGCCTCGATCGGCTCTCGAGTCTGTCTCGTGAATCGGCTCAAAGAGCCGATCCACCCATGATGCGTACGAGGTGTACGATCAGATGGTGGTCCTGCTTGATCAAAATAAAGCTAAAACGATCTACTACGATTTAGGGTTTTCACCGCATAATCGGAACATCCTACTCGTGATTGAGCCTGGCGGCCACGCACGGTGATCGTAAGCCGACCCTAGACAAGGCCTAAAAACCAACACGAAGTTGATCCCCGGAACATCCTGTCTAGGGTTAGCAAACTACACCCTACGCGCCACTGGATCCTTCAACCCGTTTGTAAGGCCTAACTATGCAGATATTAAACTAATCCTTGAAGAACAAGGAGCAATCATAACGGATTGGATCTACTAAATAATGATCAAGCGGGGTGCCGCCCTTACACCTAAGATAGGTGTAAGGACGGCTAGACGTCTAAGGGTTGCACGACGACAGCATATGATACGATGAACAATGCTAACCCTAACACATCTATGATAACTACGTTGCTCGCCATCAAAAAGGCTTCGACACGAGCAACGCATGAACAACGAATAACGTGTACTCGCCTAGATCGCAAGATGCGATCTAGGCAGCATGATGCTTACCCGGAAGAAACCCTCGAGACAAGGGAGTTGGCGATGCGCCTAGATTGGTTTGTGGTGAACGTGATTGTTGTTTATTTCATAAACCCTAGATACATATTTATAGTCCGTAGACTTCCTAACGTGGGAATAATCCCAACCGGGAACGAGCCAAACTCTATCTAACCGACACGTATCCTACTATGTTACAGATACACGGGCAAACTAGCCCAAACTTTGTATACAAGGCCGATTCATGTATTTCTTCTATGTATATTCTTCAAGCCCATCTTCAATCTCGGCCCACCTCTGATCCGGTCAAATTCTGGTGATAACAGTCAGTTTACCTATCTTCTTCTATCTTAGAAGCAAACACTTGTGTCAACTATGTGCATTGATTCCTACATACTTGCTTATTTGCATTCATCATATTACTTTGTGTTGACAATTATCCATGAGATAAACATGTTGAAGTTGAAAGCAACCGCTGAAACTTATATATTCCTTTGTGTTGCTTCAAAACTTTCTACTAAGAATTTATTGCTTTATGAGTTAACTCTTATGCAAGACTTATTGATGCTTGTCTTGAAAGTACTATTCATGAAAAGTCTTTGCTATATGATTCAGTTGTTTAAGTCATTGTCTTTACCATTGCTTTGAATCACTTCATTCATCTCATATGCTTTACAATAGTATTGATCAAGATCATGTTGGTAGCATGTCACTTAAGAAATTATCCTTGTTATCGTTTACCTACTTGAGGGCGAGTAGGAACTAAGCTTGGGGATGCTTGATACGTCACCAACGTATCTATAATTTCTTATGTTCCATGCTAGTTTTATGACAATACCTACATGTTTTATTCATACTTTATATCGTTTTGATGCATTTTCCGGCACTAACCTATTAACAAGATGCCGAAGCGTCAGTTCCTGTTTTCTGCTGTTTTTGGTTTCAGAAATCCTACACAGGAAATATTCTCGGAATTGGACGAAATTAATGCCCACGATCTTATATTTCACGGAAGGTTCCAGAGCACCGAAGAGGGGCCAGAGGGGAGCCAAGGGGGCCCCACCCCATATGGCGGCGCGGTCAAGGGGGGGGCCCTATGGTGTGGGTCCCCCAGGACCCCTCCGAGGCTGCCCTTCCGCCTATAAAGCCTCTCCGTCACGAAAACCCTAGAAACATAAGCCACGATACGAGAAAAGTTACGCAGCCGCCGCCATCGCGAAGCCAAGATTCGGGGGACAGAAGTCTCTGTTCCGGCATGCCACCGGGACGGGGAATTGCCCCCAGAAGGCATCTCCATCGACACCACCGCCATCTTCATCGTCGCTGTTGTCTCCTATGATGAGGAGGGAGTAGTTCTCCTCCGAGGCTAAGGGCTGTACCGGTAGCTATGTGGTTCATCTCTCTCTCCCATGTGATCTTTATGTGATCATGAGCTTTGTATCACTATTAATCTATGTGCTACTCTAGTGATGTTATTAAAGTAGTCTATTCCTCCTTCATGATGTAATGTGGACAGTGTGTGCATCATGTAGTACTTGGCGTAGGTTATGATTGTGATCTCTTGTAGATTATGAAGTTAACTATTACTATGCACTCTAGAGTTACTTTAATATGAACTCCGGAATTACTCTCCATGGTGTGATAGTGACAGTGTTTGCATCGTGTGTGATTCCTTTATGACGTTGTGGAGCTTATTTACTCCGGCTTGAGGGTGCTCTCGTAGCCCTACACAATGAATGATGTTTGTTATCCAACAATAGTCTTTGAAAGTAGTACTCCCTCCGTTCCTTTTTAATTGACTCAAATTTAGTACAAAGTTGTACTAAATCTGAGTCAATTAAAAAAGAACGGAGGGAGTACAAAGGAAGAGAACTTATTTATTTATGTGTTCATTGTTGAGAGTGTCCACTAGTGAAAGTATGATCCCTAGGCCTTGTTTCCAAATATCGAATCACCGTTTATTTACTGTTCTACTGCATGTTTACTTGCTGCCATCTTTATTTCAGATTGCTATTACCACTCATATTCATCCATATCACTTGCATCTTACTATCTCTTCGCCGAACTAGTGCACCTATACATCTGACAAGTGTATTGGGTGTGTTGGGGACACAAGAGACTTCTTGTATCGTAATTGCAGGGTTGCTTGAGAGGGATATCTTTGTCCTCTACCTCCCCGAGTTCGATAAACCTTGGGTGATTCACTTAAGGGAAACTTGCTGCTGTTCTACAAACCTCTGCTCTTGGAGGCCCAACACTGTCTACAGGAATAGAAGCGTGCGTAGACATCAATAGCAAGCGGCCATTCTTTGCTTTAAAGATTGACATGATGAAGGCATATGATCGGGTTGAATGGGACTATCTTCATGGGTGTCTGAGTAAGCTTGGCTTTGCCCCTTCCTGGATACAATCGGTGATGCGATGTGTTACTTGTGTTTGTTATGCAGTTCGTGTCAACGGTGAACTAACCGAGCCAGTGGTGCCATCCAGGGGCATTCGACAAGGGGATCCCATCTGTCGTGTTTACTGCAACAAAAGGAGGACCGTGGTGAGCTCTATGGAATTAAAAATGGTAGACTCGGACCCCCTATCTCACATTTACTGTTTGCGGACGACGGTATTTTCTTTGCTAGGAGTGATAATAGGAGTGTTGCGGCCCTCAAGAGGACACTCAAGACTTACTGTGATGTCTCTGGACAGAAAATTAATTTGGACAAGTCATCGGTTTTCTTTGGTAATCTTTGTAATGATGTGATCAAGGGTAGAGTGAAGGAGAGGTTGGACGTGCAAAGTGAGATCCTCAGTCATTTTTACCTCGGCATGCCTACCTCTGTTGGGCGTTCTCCCACGGCCACCTTCAACTTCCTCTATGAGATGATCTGGAAAAGGATAAATGGGGTAACGGATCGGCCTATGTCTAGAGTTGGCAAAAAAAACTTTCTTAAAGGCCGTAATCCAAGCTATACCCACGATTGTCATGAGTTGCTTCCAAATTCCCGTTTCAACATGTGATAACATGAAATTCGCCATTGCTAATCAATGGTGGGGAGTGGAAGATGGGAAGAAGAAGCTGCATTGGAGATCTTGGAATTGGTTGTCTACTCCAAAAGGCCTAGGTGGCATGGGCTTTCGGGATCTAGTGCTATTCAATCAAGCTATGCTTGGTCGTCAGGGTTGGAGGCTGCTCACGGAACCAACATCCTTATGTGCCAGGGTGCTTAAAGGAAGGTATTTCCCTGATACCGACTTCTGGCATGCTCCAAAACCAAGATCGTCGTCCTACACTTGGAGAAGTATCCTGTTTGGCAGAGAAATTCTTCTCAGAGGTGTTCAATGGGGTATTGGCGATGGACGTTCAGTGAGAATCACATCTGATCATTGGATTCCCGAACGACCACCTTATATGCTAAAACCCCTCAAACCTATCCCTAATTAAGCTACTGTGCGTTGCTTGATTGATGATCAAAATGGTGACTGGATACCAGAGACAGTGTACGCCTTCTTTGACAAGGAGACTGCATACCTGATCATGCAAGTTCAGATTAGCAGACACGGGGGTGATGATTTTGTGCGCTGGCTGCACACGAAGAATGGCATCTATTCGGTTCGGTCGGCATACAATATGGCCAGAGATGATAAATTCTTTGTTGTTCGTAGCAAACGTGGTGGTGGTACATCATCCGCGGCTGCAACAGAGGAGAGACAATGGAAGATGCTTTGGAAAATTAACGCGCCTGGTAAAATGAAAATTCATCTCTCGAGACTTGCTCATGACTGTCTACTGATACGTCTCAAACGTATCTATAATTTCTTATGTTCCATGCTACTTTTATGATGATACTCACATGTTTTATACACATTATATGTCATATTTATGCATTTTCCGGCACTAACCTATTGACGAGATGCCGAAGAGCCAGTTGCTGTTTTCTGCTGTTTTTGGTTTCAGAAATCCTACAAAGGAAATATTCTCGGAATTGGACGAAATCAACGCCCAGGGTCTTATTTTTCCACGAAGCTTCCAGAAGACCGAAAGGGAAACGAAGTGGGGCGACGAGGCGCCGACACAACAGGGCGGCGCGGCCCAGGCCTTGGCCGCGCGGCCCTGGCGTGTGGGGCCCTCGTGCCGCCCCTAAACCTACCCTTCCGCCTACTTAAAGCCTTCGTCGCGAAACCCCCAGTACCAAGAGCCACGATACGGAAAACCTTCCAGAGACACCGCCGCCACCAATCCCATCTCGGGGGATTCAGGAGATTGCCTCCGGCACCCTGCCGGAGAGGGGAATCATCTCCCGGAGGTCTCTTCATCACCATGATCGCCTCCGGATCGATGTGTGAGTAGTTCACCCCTGGACTATAGGTCCATAGCAGTAGCTAGATGATTGTCTTCTCCTCATTGTGCTATCATGTTAGATCTTGTGAGCTGCCTATCATGATCAAGATCATCTATTTGTAATGCTACATGTTGTGTTTGTTGGGATCCGATGAATATTGAATACTATGTCAAGTTGATTATCAATCTATCATATATGTTGTTTATGTTCTTGCATGCTCACCGTTGCTAGTAGAGGCTCTGGCCAAGTTGATACTTGTAACTCCAAGAGGGAGTATTTATGCTCGATAGTGGGTTCATGCCTCCATTGAATCTGGGACAGTGACGTAAAGTTCTAAGGTTGTGGATGTGCTGTTGCCACTAGGGATAAAACATCGATGCTTTGTCTAAGGATATTTGTGTTGATTACATTACGCACCATACTTAATGCAATTGTCCGTTGTTTGCAACTTAATACTGGAAGGGGTTCGGATGATAACCTGAAGGTGGACTTTTTAGGCATAGATGCATGCTGGATAGCGGTCTATGTACTTTGTCGTAATGCCCTGATTAAATCTCATAGTGCTCATCATGATATATGTATGTGCATTGTTATGCCTTCTTTATTTGTCAATTGCCCAACTGTAATTTGTTCACCCAACATGCTATTTATCTTATGGGAGAGACACCACTAGTGAACTGTGGACCCCGGTCCATTCTTTACATCTGAAATACAATCTACTGCAAACTCTGTTCTTTACTGTTCTTCGCAAACAAACATCATTTTCCACACCATACGTTTAATCCTTTGTTTACAGCAAGCCGGTGAGATTGACAGCCTCACTGTTAAGTTGGGGCAAAGTATTGTGATTGTGTTGTGCAGGTTCCACATTGGCGCCGGAATCCCTGGTGTTGCGCTGCACTACACTCCGTCACCAACAACCTTCACGTGTTCCTTGACTCCTATTGGTTCGATAAACCTTGGTTTCTTACTGAGGGAAACTTGCTGCTGTACGCATCAGACCTTCCACTTGGGGTTCCCAACGGGCGTGTGCTTTACGCGTCATCATCTACCGACGGGTGTTCAGCTTCGCCGGAGGCAGGTTCCGGCGGATGACACTTGTGTCTTCTGTGAGCGGGAGGAGGATGTAGCGCATGCTCATCTTCACTGCAAGTTTGCAAAAGAGGTATGTCGGTTGGTTAAATTGTCCTTCGGCATTCGTCTCGCTCGCCATGAGTTTCAGTCACCAAAATTCTGGCTGTTCAATTTTCTGGCGAGTGCTACGGACTTGGAGGCGACTACCCTGGCTGTTGGGTGTTGGCATATCTGGGACGCCAGAAATGATGCAAGGAATGATCAAGCTGAACCCCAGCACTGCTTCAAGCCTAAACCAGGCACAAGACGTGAGTCCAAACAACCTCGACGATGGACTCCGCCGCCGCCTGGGGAGGTGCTGATGAACGTGGATGCTGCCCTTTTTCCCGATCGCCAATGCATGGCAATGGGGGCAGTTCTACGTGACAGCAATGGTTCTTGCATTGTTGCTGCTAGCGAGCCGTATGGTTGGCCTCGCTTCCCCTGAGCTGGCAGAAGCCTTAGCGCTTCGGCGTGCGATGGAGGTTGCCAGAGAAAGGGGTCATGACAAGATTATCTTCGCCTCCGACTGTTTATCCTTAATGCAGCGGATCTCTTCGGCAAGCCCGGATCGGTCTTCGGTTGGATCAGTGGTGTTGGACATCAAAGAACTTGCAATGGGTTTTTCTTCCGTTGCTTTCCGTCATGTTAATCGCTCCCTTAATGAAGCGGCACATGTTTTGGCTAGGACTTGCGATGTCAATAGCAAAGGTTTTATCTCTAGTTTAGTTCCGGATTGTATCCGGAAGACTCTTTGTATTGATGTTATGTGATCAATAAAGTGCCGTATTCATTTCAAAAAAAAACACCACATACGTTTTTTTTTCTTGATGGGGCTTTACATGGTCACGGGACGTCACGGGGCTGTACATGGTTTTGACTGCGATGGTGTTCCTGATCGAATTCAAGTTTGCCTTTCTCTTTTCTTTTCCTTTGCAGCATAGAAGTAGATAACAGATACACGTCGATCAGACATCGCACGTACGGCCACGCCATGGCTCCACGGACGAAACGCGGCCGAGAAAACGCGTGCGCGCCGCCGGAAACCGGGACGCTGCCGGCAGAACTCGTGCTCGAGATCGTCGCGCGCTCTGACCACCGCACGCTCGTCCGTTGCGCCGCCATCTGCAGGCAGCTCCGGCGTGAGATCCTCAGCCCATCTTTCATCCACCCCGTTAGCAGCCAAGCGGCTCCGCGCATCCTCGCCCATCTATCCACCTCCGACGCCGACAAGCCCCTCGCCCTTGTCCACCCGGCTACGCCCCCCGCCGCGTCCTTCTGCCATGACCACCTCTCGCCCTTCATCTCGCGCCGCACAGCCCGTATCTTTGACCATTACGGTCCTGTGATGTCCCGTCACGGTCTCGTCCTCCTCAGTCGCCTGGACATAGAATCCCGATCCAAGTCCGGCCGCCGCTTCGACCTGTGCGTGTACGACCCCATGAGTGGGCGCCGTACATTCTTCTCCAAACCGCCGGAGATCAAGATCAGCGGGAAATCCCGCTGCAAATACGTCTTGCTCACCGCCGCCGACGGCATAGACGACTCCTTTCTGCTGCTCGTCGTCGATCCCTACGGGTGGGGCATCAAAGTACAGGCTGGATCATCGTGTGGGACATGGAGGCCAGTCACGTATGGGAGCGACCATGACTTCCCATGGTGGTCGCTCAAATTGCGAGGCGACCCTGCCATCCTCCCTGGTGGCGTCATCCACTGGCTAGCGTTTCATGGCAAGCAAATCCTAAGCTACGATTTGGGCACAGGGAAGACGGGCTCGGTGAAGCTTCCGCCCACCAAGTACGACTTTTACCAGCTCTATTTGACGACATCGTCGGATCGGAAACTACTGAAACTTCTCTCCATCCAAGGGTACCTGATGTCCGTGTGGCTAACACTCCCAAACTCAGCAGCAGGTGGCGGTGGCTGGGCGTTGGAGACCGTGATCGACACCGGGGAGAAGTTGCGCTCGCTGGACCCTAGTATCCCTCTCGGTTGTCCATATTATTATAAACTTACCGTGTTCCATTGCTTTGAGAAGAGAAGTGGTGATGTCGTGTTGCTCCGGGTTCCTAGGGAAGGCTATTTTGACACCATCACCGTGGACTTGGAGACGAAGGATATTCATAAGCAAGAGTGGGGTCCCACATTGTTGGAGAACGATCTACCGTTGAGGAGGAAGGATATGCATAGGCAAGAGTCGGGTCCCTTATTGTTGGAGAAGGATCGACCATTGAGGAGGAAGATTATACATTGGCAAGAGTGGGCTCCTTTCTTGTTGGAGATCGACATGCCATCTCGTTTGGAGAACATGCAAATATATTCCTAGCTAGGATAGCCATCTAAGTAGGTTGTTTTACATATATATACATTTATCATCTGCAGTTGTGCATGCTTAGCTGATACTACGTATTGATTTTTTTTTCTTTTCATTCCACTAGTCGTTGTAGATTGAGATTTGGATGCAACACAGTGATTGTATTGATCTACAGGGTGATTGACATTTTTAATAACTGTCCATCTGCCTTGATCTAACAGTGGTAATTAGACGGAACCAAACTGACGGAACCAAAATTGCGGGACCGGAACCAAATTTTGTAGGACCGGAACTTCATATATATTTTGCGAACACTATAAAAGACAAACGTCCTTTTAAGCGGCTAAATCATCTGATGAGATTACCCAAATCTTAAAGCAACAAATAAATGATCATATTTGCACATGTTAAAATCACCGTCCTATTCTCACAAAATCTGAATCAACCTCATGAATCACGATCCTATCTCTCTCACTCTCACAACCTCTCTCTCTCTCTCACTTTGTCCCGGCGACGGAGGGGGGTCTCTCCCGGCCAGGGCTGGCCCTAAGGGGGGCAGGAGGGGCGGTCGCCTCGCGCCCCTGGGATCCAAGGGGCCCCCAACTGGGCAGCTTGTTATATCATGTGTATGTCGGGAGGAGCTCATGTCGCACAGTCGCAACGGCAATGCCATTAGAGCAGATCGAAGCTCGAGAGCTTTTTCGTTCGTACGACTGGGAGAGACGAATCTATGCTGCTCCTTCAAGCTGGGCTGGGTCGTGCGGCCCTTTTTTCCTTCAGTGTGCTTGGGCATTTTCACTTTAAACGCTATGTGAGGATTATTAAGTCCTGTGGGAAAGGACGAAGATATTTCCTTGCCATGAACGAATATTATGTGTGTTTTTCTTTCAAAATTATAATGTGTTTGCCATGAACGAATACAGGTTGTCGTCGATGATTATGAGTTTTTTTTATAATTATGATAGTTCGGTCCTCGTTTATAAATGAAATAATACGCCAAAGCAGTCCGACACTCTTGGTAGCTACTGTCTTCAAGAAAAATAAGAACAATAAACAACACTCTTGGTAGCTACTGTCTTCTTGGTAAATAAAAATGCAGTACTAATGTGATTATGTCCTTCAAAGAAATATTACGTGTTTTTGAAATTTATCATAGTTCGGTACAAGTTATAGCATGAGCTGACAGTAATTTCAGTAAATTCAGTACAAGTTATAGCATGAGCTGATAATAATTTAGCATCTAGCAACTCTGAAAGATGAACCGCAAGCTACCACATTGCCATTGTCAAAGACGAAGCCCCATTATTGGTCATCGTCTGACACGATGATTCCCTGTGAGTGTGAATCACCGCCAGCATCCTCTGTGTCATTGTAAATCCGTTTTAGCCCCTGCACCACTTCGCCCATAAAAGGCCGTTGCGATGGATCATTGACAGCGAAACAAGTAGCCACTGTTGAGAACATTGACGCTGATGCTGAGCTCACCAAGCTAGTTGAAATTGATCTTCCATCCTTTCGCAAATGAACCATGTTGTGCCAATGCACTGATAGACCCGAGAATTTACCGGAGCAGCTAGCTGGGTCATAATCTGAGCATACAAAGTGGCGTACAGATATTAGGTAGTACCCAGCGACAAAGAGAAGTTAGCAAATCACGCGATTAAATCGTACAACCAAATTCAGAAAGCCGCGACATACTTAATTAAAACATTTGGCAGCTAGAGTTTCAGACATTTGTGAAAGCACACAAACCTAAATTAAATAGGAACTGTGTCTTATGACAGAGCTGAAAGCAATCTGGAAGCTTGCCCTCTCAAGTTATGATGGACTGTAGTATACATAACAACTCAGCTTTCAACCTAAACATCTCAAAGTAATCTGGAAGCTTGCCCTCTCAAGTTGATGTGTCTAATAAAATGCAGTAACAATTTGAAGATGAAGAACATAGGGATCTAGGCAGCTCAGATGAGTCACATAAGATGAATCATTCAGACTTGAAATATACAAAGTGACTCCGGAAAATGCAATAGCAACTTGAAGATGAATAATGCATACTTCAGATTCTTTCTGCATATATTGCCAGTCAATGCATACTTTAGTAAGCTTTGGTTTGGAACAAATTGCAGCGCTGAGTAGATGCACTAGGCAACACATTAAGAGCACGCTGCGACACAACAATGGTACGAGCATCAGAAGGATAGGCATCTTCACCATCAGTGTCATAGTCATCATCGTCTGGAGCATTTGGATCAACATCATCTCCAGTCTCATACTCATTGTCCTCATTGATAATCATGACTTTGCGGTTAGGACAATCTCTCTTGAAGTGACCCTTGCCACCACATGTATGGCAAAGCATATCGCGGTTGCGCGCTGTAGACATGCTAGAACCACTCGTACTTGCAGCAGATTCGGACTTCTTTGCATTAGATACATTGGAGACCGGTTTGCTAGGCGGAGTAGAGTAAGGAACGGAGCGCGTCGAAGGCGCCGGCGCTGTAGAAGGCGCACGGGGTGTAAAACGCCCAGCTCCTGTAGTACGTCCCTTAACCTTTGCTTCTTCAGCCAACTGTGATTCAGCTTCTCTTGCATGATGTAACAATTGATTCATATTGGTGTAGGTGTAATGACGAACAATGCCTTTAACATCATACTTCAATCCATTGAGAAAACGCTGCATTGTCATCTCTAGAGACTCACGGACACGACCACGCTGCATAAGCATCTCCATCTCCATGTAGTACTCATCAACAGTCTTCACACCTTGCCTCGGTAGTGTTAGCTTATCAAATATATTCCGCATGTAATTTGTAGGCACAAAACGAGAAGTCATAACCTCCTTCATAGCACGCCATGTACGGATAGGTTGTGCTCCATCTTCGTCGCGGTTACGAACCAAAGAATCCCACCAACGCAATGCATAACCATCAAATTCAGAAGAAGCAAGCTTGATCTTCTTATCTTCAGAGTAGTTGGGATGTAAGCTCCATAACTTCTCAATCTTGAGCTCCCAAGTGAGATATTCTTCGACATCAGCTCCTCCTTCAAACTTGGGTATGGAAAACTTGGGCTTACCCAATCCATCTTCTTCATCTTGTCCACGACCATTGCGGCCAAGTGGAACCCAACCACGAGGACGATGACCACGAGGCGCACCACGAGCATTGTGTGCGTCATCTTCAAGCTCAGGATCTTCATCATCGTCTTGTTGTTGTTGTTGTGCAGTCAAATTCTCAATAGCGAGGCGCATATCTGCAATATTGCGCTGGATATCCGTCATTTGATCAGCCAATCCAGTGACGGTGACATTAGTAGCATCCAGTGTTTGTTTGATCTCGTCAACTGTACCCTTAAGCTCATCATCCTTAGTGCGGAATTCACGTCGCATCTCATTACGAAGAGCTTCATACTCCCTCCATGTGATGATATATGTCGAATTCTTGTTTTCCTGGTTAACAATCTTATTATCACTAGCAGACATGATTAGTAGGTTAGTGCACTAAATCAAAAATATATGGTGGTACTCTCACAACTCACTCAAAACTGATAAAAAAAGGAAATCTTACCGTTCCAAAGTAAATTAGTATTGCTTACCACTTGTAGTAACAACTAGTGCACGGATGTAGCGAAGCGAATATCAAGGGTATAAGAACAATCACACGACAAAGCAGGGTATATGTGGGGCTGTAGGTAGGCTACCTATTTGCACCAATAACAAGCTCTAGCGCAGGCCGTAGATAACCAAAGATACTCACACAAGGCGATATAATGGGGCAATGCAACTATATGGAGGAAAGGTTGCAATGCACTAGAGAGACGCTAGCAAAGCTCAACGAGACAGGCACAAGATTGCTCAACTACAGGTGCAGTAAAGAAAACTTAGGCCTTTCACTTGATTCAACTAGCACTTCACTTTTCTTTTTGTATTTTTTTTTGTAACACACGCAACTATGTAGCTCTTTTTGCTTCTTTTCAATTTTCTCTTTGTTTTTTTTTATGACTCAACTCCTTGATAACACGGCCAACAAGATATGCAAGGCACCAAAACCCTAATGAGCAGCCTGTCGAGCGGTAAAACTAGTCTCTTCTGGGGAAGTTCCTAGTCACGTATATCGAAAGGCTGTGTTTATGGTTGGAAACAAGCACACTGTACGCTATGTGGACTCGGAGTAACAAAAACTGACACTAGACGACTAAGTATTTTAGCTGACCCTAAAATACTAGATGAAAGATAAAGGTACGCAAAAACAACTACGAAAAGCAACTAAAACTCGAAATTAGTGCAAGCTATGGCGATGGCAAACCCTAACCCTAATTTTTTTTTGGCTTTTTCTGTATAGGAAAAACACTCACAACTCAACTATGGGGTGGATTGTGGATGGCTTACCGAGGAAAACTGGAAATCTGATACCAAGATGATAAGGGGTGGCCCGATCTTCTCGGTAAGCAACGATGGTGATGATGATCACGGGGTGATGGCAGCGGAGAAACACGACGATGAAGTAGATGATAACTTGTATGACGCCACGAGATCTCTCGATTGGTCCCTGTCGCCAATGCAACAGCTCTCAACCCTGCAAGATATTCGCAACTCCACACACTTGCGCACGTAGCCGCCGACCACGAAGCGGTAAGTTGCAACCGTCTAATTCCCAATGGAACAGCAGATCACACAAGACTTTTTCAGGATCTACACAATATCAAGCAATATGGTGTAGGGATTCAATAGTTTTGCTAGAGCAAACAACTAAGAACTAGGGTTTATCTTAAACGTGGTCTCAAGCCGCTAGGGGGTCGTCCAAGGCACTTATATAGGCGTCCGGGACGAGTTCTGGTCGAAAAATACAAGTAAAACCGACCCAGAATAGATCTGGTCGAGACAGACTCGGACTGGTCCGGTCTGGGATCCGGTCGACCGGGCTGTGGACCGGCCGGTCCGGTCGGTGGTCCGGTCAACCGGTCGGCAACCGGGAAACTGCGAAGTTTCCGGTTTCTGCCCGGTACGATGCACTCCCTCCGGTTGGCGGCCGGTCGACCGGGCCAGGGACCGGGCGGCCCGGCGTGGGGGCCGGTCTGACCGGGCGCTGGACCGGCCTGGACTTCTTCTTCTCCTCTCGCGCATTCCTCCCGCTCCTCCCTCGCACGTCCATGAGATATCTTCATGTCCAGCTCCTTGTCCAGCTTCACGTCCATCTTCACGTCCAGCCTGCTCCTCTCCTCCTCGTGCGATGCTTGTCTCCTCTTCATACCCGATGATACATAAGTAATAGGACTTAGGTAGTATAAAGTTCTCATCAATCAAGGTATCGTTTAGGAACAAGTTCACCTGTTGTTTAAGTAGCTTCGCACGAGCTCGTGTCATTGGTCCAATCCTGACTTCATTGGACTTGAGCTTCACAGCAGGTTCATCTTCAGTTGGTAATGACGGAGGTAGTAATGAGGTAGGGATGTCCTCATCATAATCTTTCGAGATGGACATGATGGAATCCACGAATCATTCCATATGTCAATATTTTCACCGTTTCCAACACGCCAGATGTACCCTTTTTTAAACGTCTGAATTCCAAATTCCAGCAAAGATGCTTTGCCATGTATATGAGGAGCCCTTTTTCAGCTCGGCATTAAGGAGGTCACCAGATGGGTAATATTTTTCCCTAAGGACTTGGGCACACAGAGATTCTGGCTCACAGAGATGACGTCAGGCTTGTTTAGCAAGCATTGCCAAATTAAAACTTTCGAGATCTCTGAAACCCATCCCACCCTTCTTCTTCGGAACACACATTTTCCACCACGCGAACCAATGCGTATGTTTCTTATCATCATCATCTCCCCACCAATATCGAGACATAGCATCTGTGAACCCTTTAATTACCAATTTAAGGAGTCTGAATACCGACATAGCATACACAGGAATAGCTTGTGTGATAGCTTTCAAAAGAACATCCTTTCCTCCATAGGATAGCAGCTTCTCCATGTAACCCTTCAATCTGCTACGTATTCTGTCAATCAAATGCATAAAACAATCAGTTTTGTCAATGCCAATCAATGGCGGCAAACCTAAATATTTATCTGTAATCGCTTCAGTCATAATATCAAGCTCCAAGCAAATGGCCTCCTTCACCTCGGTTGCAGTACAAGGGCTGAAGAAAATACTTGATTTATCAGAACTCACAAGCTGACCAGAAGAGGCACAATAGTCATTCAAAACTCGATGCAGGGCTTGGGCATTCGAGGTGTCCGCTCTCATAAGAATAAGAGAGTCGTCTGCAAATAATAAGTGAGAAATAACAGGGGCATTACGGCAGACCTTAACACCAATGATGTTTCCCGCCTCCTCTTCATGTTTAAGTAAGCTCGACAGCCCTTCCACACAGAGCAAAAATAAATAAGGGGACAAGGGGTCCCCTGCCGAAGTCCCCTGGACGGCGTGATAGGAGCAGATTCAGTACCATTCACACGAACTTGGTATTGGACTGATGATACACATTCCATAATCAGATTGACCCAATCAATATTGAACCCCTGCCTAATCATAATCTTCTGAAGAAAAGACCATTCAACGCGGTCGTACGCTTTGTGCATATCTAGCTTGATGGCGCACAGGCCATATTTCCCAACCTTCTTGTTCTTTATTGTATGATAGGACTCATAAGCAACCTTTCTCTTTTCTCTTTCTCTTTCCTTTCTAATTACTCTCTCTTTTCTCTCTCTTTTTTAAGCTGGTGGAAACAACCAGTGCATGCACGCAGGGTGGAAAACCGAATGATTTTTCATGTGGGGCTGCGGTGCATGCAAGTCTATTAGCATTCCTATTAATTAGCGAGGATAGCTGATTGGAGAGAGGCAAGTGCTGAGAATATTTTTAGCGTCCAATCAAATGCTACCTTGGTCACGGTGCAAATTCATGTGAGCCCTGTGAACCGGAGCGGAGGGAGTATATCCGCAGCTGCCTAATCTAGCGTATGGTCATTGTTCACATAGAAAGAGAACATATTACACTTGCAGGCGTAATTGCACGTCGAATGGAATTGCAGATTTAACTACTGTTCAAAAGACTCTTGAGGCAACTATCCAGGCAAGGGTTTTTCTTGACCGGGGTTGCACATGGTTACGGGACGTCACGGGGGTGTACATGGTTTTAATTCTGATCGTTTCCTAATTGAACTCTGCTTATCCTTCCTTTTAACAGATAGTCGATCAGACACATCGCACGTACGGGCTCGCCATGGCTCCACGGAGGAGGACGGGCGAACGAGGAAACGCGTGCGCGACGCGGGAAACTCTGATTGCGCGGACGTTGCCGGCAGATCTAATGCTCGAGATCGTCGCCCGCTCCGACCACCGCACCGTCATCCGTTGCGCCGCCACCTGCAATCTCCTCCGGCGTGACATCCTCAGCCCATGTTTCATCCACCGCCTTCGGCAAGCGGATCCGGCCATCCTCGCTCATCTATGCACCACCGACGCCAACAAGCCCCTCGTCCTCGTCCACCCGGCCACGGCCCCTGCTGCGTCCTTCTGCCATGACCACCTCTCGCCCTTCATCTCAGGCACCGCCGGTATATTTGACCATTACAGTCCCGTGATGTCCCGTCACGGTCTTGTCCTCCTCCATCGGCTGAACATAAAAACTCGATCCAAGTCCGACCAAATCTGTGTGTATAACCTTATGAGTGGGGCATGTACATTCTTCTCCGAACCACCCGGCATCAAGATCGACGGGAACTCCTGTCACAATTACGTCTTACTCACCGCCGCGGACGGCATCAACGACTCCTTTCAGCTGCTAGTCGTCGATCCCTACGGATGGTCCATGAAAGTACAAGCTGGATCATCGTGTGGGACATGGGGGCCAGTCATGTATGGGAGCAACGACAACCTCCCATGGTGCTCGCTCAAAAGCCGCAGCGACCCTGCCATCCTCCACGGCGGCGTCATCCACTGGCTAGCGTGTCTTGGCAAGCAAATCCTAAGCTACAATTTGGGCACACGGAAGTCGGGCTCAGTGAAGCTCCCGCTCAAAAACTGCGACATTCACCAGCTCCACTTGACAACCTCGTCGGACGGGAAACGACTGAAGCTGCTCGATATCAAAGGTTCCATGATATCCGTGTGGCTGCAACTCCCAATCTCAGCAACATGTGGTGGTGATTGGGTCCTGGAGACAATGTTTGACATGGAGGAGAAGCTGCAGTCGCTATACCCTTGTAACCCTTTCTACATGACATATTATAGCCTTACCGTGCTCCACTGCTTTGAGAAGAGGAGGGGCGACGTGGTGCTGCTCCAAGGTTATCTTGGCACCGTCATCGTTGACTTGGAGGTGAAGGATATGCGTAGGCATAAGTCGGGTACCTTGTTGGAGATAAACCTACTACCATCTCGTTTAGAGAACATGAAAAATCATGTCCTAGCTAGCTAGCTAGGATAAGCCATGTAAGTAGAGCATCATACATATAAATTTTATCACCTCGTGTATTAAATTTCTCCGCTAATTTCATTTGTCATGGGTATTTTTCCGAAATGCTTTTGCACGTATACTGAACATTTGAGGCAAAGTAACGTACTTTTAAATTGGTGGAGTATGAATGGTGAACGCCGCTATTATTTCGAAAACCATATGCACGGCGGTATAACCCCAAATTAGCTATCTATTTGACGCGATGCTACCTACCCTAGATGTACTCCCTCTATCCTAAAATAGAACGTCTATAATATTTAGATAAAGTTAAATTTCTCAAAGTTTGACCAACTATATAGGAAAAGTGTCAATATTTATAATTCCAAATTAATATTTTTAGAACCATCATGTAATATATTTTATATTATGCGCATTTAAAATTGTAGATGTTGATATTCCTTTTGTATATAGTTACTCAAACTTTAAAAAGTTACATTTAACTAAAACTACTAGATAATACCCCGCGCGTTGCTGCGGAAAACTTATACATGATCATCTCATGGGACCAATAGTGTAACTAACGGATGAGCAAGAACAAAAGTGTGTCACAGTTCGAAGAGGACAACATAAGGTGTCTTTCAGATTTCAGTCGGCACAGTTTGAAGTAGATGTGAAATGAGGCAAGACTTGATATGTAACACCTCGGGCCTAATTTAGAATGGCCACACTACTACTAAGTGCTAGGATGAAATTGTATGAATGGTACATTACTGTGGTGTAAAAGAGGATAACCAGAACATTTAGTGTATTTAATTGGATCGTTTCTCAAACAGAAAGCTCAAAAAAAAAATGTTGAATGCTATTCTATCATCGGGGCCGGCATGATTACTATGGGACAATAGTAACATGCCAATAAGAAAGAGTGCAGTCACCCGATAATGTAGTTATTTACATCGATAATCATGAAAAGAGTGCACTAGCCTGGCATATGAAAAGAGTGATTAAGGAACTGAGTAAAACATACACATTTTCTGTATTACATTCCTAGGCACTATTACATTGGACTATTAGTATAAATCATGTCAACATCTGTGTAGTACATGTCGTCCTTAAAATGATAGTATTGTACTGTGGGTGTACATGTCGTCATAAAAAACATTTGCTACTCAAATCGCGTCTTACCCATCCACTAAATATACCTTAGAATGTTGTAATAATCCAGTAAATTTAACTTCTCCCTGAAAATACAACTTCGATTTCGTTCTGGTTGGAGAAGGAAAATCTTATATATTAAAAAATTAAAAAATGGGTATATGATCTGCTACTAACAATGTAGAGTTAAACCTGAAAAAATGGGGCACCACTCTTTCGTACCTTTATCTGAAAACCAGAGTCCACACATCACAAATTATATCATAGTGGCGCTATAAATTTCAGAGTTATGCAGAAATAAACCTCTGGCTAAGTCATTCATGATCAAATCCTGCAACATAAACCTTAGTTCCAACTTCCAACACACGTCCAAAACCTGCATACCCAAACTTTCATTGCAAAGAAGAAGCACACCAATTTGCATATAATAATGATTCCAAAGTCCAAACTCAATTCCTCTTGTACCCGACCAAATTGTGGATCCGGGCTATGTTATGGCTTCATAATAGCACACTAGGAGTACAGATATGCTGGTGGAATATACTGAATGCCCGTCTCTCTGTATTGCAGAGTGCATGGACAGGTGAAGAATCAAAAAAGTTGTCACCTCCGGTTATACCATGAGAAGGAATGAAGAATGAAGGCAACTTATAGATTGGATACGATGCCTGCATAGCAGATTAGTTGAAATTAAGTTATCACCTGAGGTAGCCTGATTCGAAATAAGCCATAAGATTTTTATATGTGAAAAGAAGCTCCCCATGGAATATTGACAGACAAATCTGATCTCAAGGTAGAGAAAGTCATACTGCAACATTAGTTTCTTGTGTACACACATGTTAATCTCTCTTTTGTGTAACCCAAAGCTAACATTACCTGCAAAACCAGTGGCAGCAGCAGCAACACAAAAGACAGATTCTCATGTAGACAGTACAGAGAACCAAAGTCAAAGAAGGAGTGCAAGAAAAACAAATCGAGACTAAACATTCAGTCAACATAAATGCCATGAGATGATCGGCCTCGCAGATCAACGACTCTTCATCTGAAATAAGACATGGAAAATGCCCCAACTTGAAGATAAAATGTGCAACATTAGATTACTCAAGACATGAGTAGCACACAGATTCAAGTCGAGGCCGTGGAAAGTCTTCTGAGCATGGGGGTTCAGAAGTTCAGATCAATATTAATGGTGTAATTGGCATATTCACCGTCTACCTCCTTGACGATGGTGGTTACCCTTGGCTCTGCAGATCGAGCTTAAATAACCGCGGGGCGGAGGTGGCTTCACCGCCGGTTGGCATGGCCAGAGAATAATGGCTAGGAAGGAGAAGGTAAAACGGGAGCAGGGAAGGAAATGGGTGATGGAATAAATGCTGGACTAATGGACGGTGGGCACTAATGGAGTGTTGAAGGAGAGTGGATTTGCTACCCATATGGGTAGCTACGCATGCGTCTATCACCGTCTGATCTACACAGAGATTCATATGCATTTGGTTTGCCTTTGACCGTATCCCAAGCTGCATACAGTAACCCGATTACCTAATCCGCTAATCCTGACACGCTCACTTACCGCGATAAAACCTGTACAACTGAAAGGACACGGATACCGCCTAGAGGGGGGGGGGGGGGGGGAATAAGCGGTTTAAAACTTTTACGAATATGGCTTAATAAATGCGGAATAAAACTAGCGTTTAATTTGTCAAGCACAAAATATATATAACTAGGGTTCACCTATGTGCACCAACGACTTATGCTAAGCAATTCAAGCAACTATGTGATAGCAAGATATATAACTTCAAGCACGAAGGCTATCACAAAGTAAAGTGCATAAGTAAAGAGCTCGGGTATAGGAATAACCGAAGTGACGCGGAGACAATGATGTATCCCGAAGTTCACACTCTTGCGAGTGCTACTCTCCTTGGAGCGGTGTGGAGGACAAGTCACTCCAAATGCACGAGGGCCACCGTATTCTCCTCAAAGGGTTGTCCTCGATCCACTATGGAATCTTAGGGTGGTCACCGAACCCACACAAAGGTTGGGGCTATCTCCACAACTTAATTGAAGGCTCCCAATAAATCGCCACTAAAGCCTTGCCCTTGAAGAATCTCCACAACTAAACTGGAGTCCCCAAGAACACCACAAAAAGACCACAAAGACCACTAAGCCGTCTAGGGTCCAAAGACCCAAGAGGAACGCTCCGGGAACAAGCTCCCGAAGTGAATATCTCACGAACTTTCACCTCCACATATCACCGTGGAGAAGTCAAACCGATGCACCAAATGCAATGGCTAGAACACCACAAAGATGACCAAATCCTTCACTCTCAAATTCAAACAAAGCTACTAAAGCTATTGGGGAATAAGAGAGGAAGAACAAAATAAGAAGAGGAACACAAAATTTCTCTCCAAAATCTAGATCTAGAGATTCCCTCACAAAGAGGGGGATTTGATTGGTGCAAATATAGATCTAGACCTCCTCTCTCTTTTCCTCAAATTTGAGCAAGAATCATGGAGGGATTGGGGGAGAGGAGGAGCTCCCAAGATGCAACAATGGTGGAGAGCAAGAGGTTGAAGAAGAAGTGATGTCAAAGAGAGAGAAAAGGGCTTTTTATAGAGGTACCAAAATCTGCCCGTTGGCCTGATAAAATACGTCTAAAAACAACATCAAGAGGAAGGGAACATCAAGAGGCTGGCTGGGGGCGCGTGGTCGAAGCAAGCGCTGCGTGCGGGGGCCAGCGTGCAGCGTGGGGCCAATAGACATGCGAGAAAAGCGAGCGGACCGGGTGGGACCAGCGCCTGCGAGCGCACGACCACTTTGGCGGGCAGTGTGCGGGATCGAGGTCAACGCACACAGCGTCTCGCGCGAGCGAGCGGCAGGCGATGTGGAGGCAAGCGGGAAGCCAGGCGTGCGGGGCGAGTGGGGCGGCCTGGAGGCAGACCAGCCCACATGGGTGGGGCCCAGTCGTTGGCCACGCACGGGAGAGGATGGACGTGCGGGCGAGCAGAAGCGGGGGCGCAGGAGTGGGGGCGGTACCACCGGCCAGGGCCGGCCGGTACCTCCAGGCCTGGTACTGGTCGGGGTACCTGCAAGAGCTTCCAACGTCCTGGAAGTATGCTGTGAGGCAGGCCACTTTAGCGGTACCGCAAGCGGTACCACGCCTGGAGGCTCCGGCTGCTGGCCCCTCCTCTCCATACCTTTTTTTCTTTTAAACTCAAACTTGAAATGCAAATAACTTGAGATTGGAAAATCCAAATGAGACGAAACAAATTTTGTTGGAAAGAGGACGACAAAAGCTACCCCACAATGGAAACTAGTGGGGGTGATTTTATATGATTTTTAGAGTGAAACCTCTCAACCCGGAGAACCGAGAAAAACTCCAATATCGAAAACACAACAAGTGATACACGTGGAATCCGTTTTCGATGAGCTAGAGCTTATCATGGAAATAATCACAAGCTCTAAAACACCACATGGAAAAGATCCAAATAACAACCAAGAAAGATGATGCAAGGATGCAAAGGTTTGACCGCACTCTGAGCGATACGACCGAGTTACTCACTCGAGAGCCCCTTGATAGTACGACCATTATCCTATAAACCGGTCTCCCAACTAAACCACGAGACCGGTGAGAATGAAATCCTATCAACAACAAACCTTAGCCTTGCGCCTTCCATTTGAGCTCGTTGATGATTATCTTGACCGCAACAAGATGAAACGGCATTCTTGATTGTGCTTGCTTGATGAAGATGAGATCTTGCGGATTGCTCCCCATACTCCACTCACTTCTTCGTACTGCAATCTTGACGCCAACTAATCGTTCAAGCATTGCCTATGGACAACTTCTACACATATAACTCAATGCAACCATTAGTCCATAGGGATTGTCATTAATTACCAAAACCACACATGAGGGCTCTATGGGTGTGTTTGGTAGCCCGTGCCACATGAGAATAACTATCTCCCCTCAGATATGTTGGCCTCATACATGCCCAACTCAGATTTGTTACTTGTTTGGTAGCCAGTATCAGATGAGAGATGGTGAGTTGAGATGTTGTTTGGCATAAGTTGTATAGGCTGAGACGTGCTGGGTCAAAATAATTACTCAAAGGTCCTTAATCAGAAAAGCAAAAAAGCAATCAGTTCTTTCCTTGTTCAAGACCACCGTACTTGGCGTACTGGCGGTGGCATCCTAGCTGATGCGCGGCGATGCAGGGCTTCCTGGCCGATGCGCGGTGTCCTGGCGGCATCCTTGTCGATGCGGCGCTTCCTTCCGGCGTACTGGCGGCATGTCTGGACCGATGTGGTGCGTCCTCGAGGGAGCGTCCTGGCGGTGCGGTGCGTCCTGGTGGCGCTTCCTCGAGGCGGCGTCCTGGAGGTGCGGCGCGTGATGTCTACGGGTGCTTCTATTCTTGTAGACAGTGTTGGGCCTCCAAGAGCAGAGGTTTGTAGAACAGCAGCAAGTTTCCCTTAAGTGGATCACCCAAGGTTTATCGAACTCAGGGAGGAAGAGGTCAAAGATGTCCCTCTCAAGCAACCCTGCAACCACAAAGCAAGAAGTCTCTTGTGTCCCCAACACACCTAATAGGTGCACTAGTTCGGCGAAGAGATAGTGAAATACAGGTGGTATGAATAAGTATGAGTAGTAGCAATGGCACCAGAAAAGTGCTTTGCTGTCCAGGACTGGCGTGTGGTCGATGGTGGTAATATTGCAGGCAGTATAAATGCAGTAAAACAGTAAACAAGCAGCGATAGCGATATTTAGGAACAAGGCCTAGGGATCATACTTTCACTAGTGGACACTCTCAACATTGATCACATAACAGAATAAATAAATAGATGCTAGACTCTACACCCTCTTGTTGGATGATGAACACCACTAACTGTGTAGGATTACACGAACCCTCAATGCCGAAGTTAACAAGCTCCACAATATTCAATGTTCATATTTAAATAACCTTAGAGTGCATAACAGATCAACATAACCAAACCAAGTACTAACATAGCATGCATACTGTCACCTTCACACTACGAAAGGAGGAATAGATCACATCAATACTATCATAGCAATAGTTAACTTCATAATCTACAAGAGATCACAATCATAGCCTACGCCAAGTACTACACGATGCACACACTGTCACCATTACACCGTGTAGGAGGAATAAACTACTTTAATAACATCACTAGAGTAGCACACAGATAAATTGTGATACAAAACACATTGCAATCATAAAGAGATATAAATAAGCACTTCACTATGCCATTCATAACAGCGAATAAGTATTCTGTGAAATATAGCCTAAAAGACCCACACGGTGCACACACTGTCACCTTTACACACGTGGGACAAGGAGTCTCCGGAGATCACATAAGTAAAATCCACTTGACTAGCATAATGACATCTAGATTACAAGCATCATCATATGAATCTCAATCATGTAAGGCAGCTCATGAGATTATTGTATTGAAGTACATAGGAGAGAGATTAACCACATAGCTACCGGTACAGCCCTTAGCCTCGATGGAGAACTACTCCCTCCTCATGGGAGACAGCAGCGTTGATGAAGATGGCGGTGGTGTCGATGGAGAAGCCTTCCGGGGGCACTTCCCCGTCCCGGCGGCGTGCCGGAACAGAGACTCCTGTCCCCCGGATCTTGGCTTCGCGATGGCGGCGGCTGCGGAAGGTTTTTCGTACCGTGGCTTTTCCGTATCGAGGTTTTAGGTCAGGGACCTTTAAATAGGCGAAGAGGCGGAGTCGGAAGGTCAACGAGGCGACGACACAACGGGGGCGCGGGCCCCCCTTGGCCGCGCCGGCCTACTGTTTGGTGGGCACCGAGGCCCCCCTGCGCGGCTCTCGGGTGTTCGGAAGCTTCATGCAATCCTAAGATGCTGGGCGTTGATTTCGTCCGATTCCGAGAATATTTCCTTACTAGGATTTACGAAACCAAAAACAGCGAGAAAACGACAGCGGCCCTTCGGCATCTCGTCAATAGGTTAGTTCCGGAAAACGCATAAATATGACATAAAGTATGCATAAAACATGTAGATATCATCAATAATGTGGCATGGAACATAAGAAATTATCGATACGTCGGAGACGTATCAGCATCCCCAAGCTTAGTTTCGCTCGTCCCGAGCGAGTAAACGATAACAAAGATAATTTCCGGAGTGACATGCCATCATAACCTTGATCATACTATTGTAAGCATATGTAATGAATGCAACGATCAAAACAATGGTAATGACATGAGTAAACAAATGAATCATAAAGCAAAGACTTTTCACGAATAGTACTTTCAAGACAAGCATCAATAAGTCTTGCATAAGAGTTAACTCATAAAGCAATAATTCAAAGTAAAAGGTATTGAAGCAACATAAAGGAAGATTAAGTTTCAGCGGTTGCTTTCAACTTATAACATGTATATCTCATGGATAATTGTCAACATAGAGTAATATAACAAATGCAATATGCAAGTATGTAGGAATCAATGCACGGTTCACGCAAGTGTTTGCTTCTTGAGATGGAGAGAAATAGGTGAACTGACTCAACATAAAAGTAAAAGAAAGGCCCTTCGCGAGAGGAAGCATTGATTGCTATATTTGTGCTAGAGCTTTGGTTTTGAAAACATAAAGAGAGCATAAAAGTAAAATTTTGAGAGGTGTTTGTTGTTGTCAACGAATGGTAGTGGGCACTCTAACCCCCTTGCCGGACAAACCTTCAAAGAGAGGCTCCCATGAAGGACGTTATCTCTACCGGCAAGGTAGATCATCCCTCTTCTCTTTTGTTTACACATGTATTTTAGTTTTATTTATGGATGACACTCCTCCCAACCTTTTGCTTACACAAGCCATGGCTAACCGAATCCTCGGGTGCCTTCCAACATTCACATACCATGAAGGAGTGTCTATTTGCAAAATTAAGTTGCTTACTCGATGAATCGAGCAAAACATGTGAAGAGAATTATTAATGAAGGTTGATTAATTGGGGGCTGGGAACCCCGCGCCAGCTCTTTTTGCAAAATTATTGGATAAGCGGATGAAGCCACTAGTCCATTGGTGAAAGTTGGCCAACAAGAATGAAAGATAAACACCACATACTTCCTCATGAGCTATAAAACATTGACACAAATCAGAGGTGATAAATTTTGAATTATTTAAAGGTAGCACTCAAGCAATTTACTTTGGAATGGCGGAGAAATACCATGTAGTAGGTAGGTATGGTGGACACAAATGGCATAGTGGTTGGCTCAAGGATTTTGGATGCATGAGAAGTATTCCCTCTCGATACAAGGCTTAGGCTAGCAAGGTTATTTGAAACAAACACAAGGGTGAACCGGTGCAGCAAAACTCACATAAAATACATATTGTAAACATTATAAGACTCTACACCGTCTTCCTTGTTGTTCAAACTCTTTACTAGAAATTATCTAGACCTTAGAGAGACCAATTATGCAAACCAAATTTTAGCAAGCTCTATGTATTTCTTCATTAATAGGTGCAAAGTATATGATGCAAGAGCTTAAACATGAGCACAACAATTGCCAAGTATCAAATTATCCAAGACATTTTACCAATTACTACATGTAGCATTTTCCGTTTCCAACCATATAACAATGAACGAAGCGAGTTTCAACCTTCGCCATGAACATTAAAAGCTAAGAACACATGTGTTCATACGAACCAGCGGAGCGTGTCTCTCTCCCACACAAGCATTTATTCAAACAAAAGCACACAGACGCTCCAAGTAAAGTACATAAGATGTGACCGAATAAAAATATAGTTTCAATGGAGGAACCTGATAAATTTGTCGATGAAGGAGGGGATGCCTTAGGCATCCCCAAGCTTAGATGCTTGAGTCTTCTTGAAATATGCAGGGATGAACCACCGGGGCATCCCCAAGCTTAGAGCTTTCACTCTTCTTGATCACATTGTATCATCCCCCTCTCTTGACCCTTGAAAACTTCCTCCACACCAAACTCAAAACAACTCATTAGAGGGTTAGTGCATAATCAAAAATTCACATGTTCAGAGGTGACACAATCATTCTTAACACTTCTGGACATTCCCCAAAGCTACTGGAAGGTAATGGAACAAAGAAATCCACCCAACACAGCGAAAGAAGCAATGCGAAGTAAAAGGCAGAATCTGTCAAAACAGAACAGTCCGTAAAGACGAATTTTATTGAGGCACCGGACTTGCTCGGATGAAAATTCCCAAATTGAATGAAAGTTGCGTACATATCCGAGGATCACTCACGTAAATTGGAATAATTTTCTGAGTTACCTACGAGAGAATTAGGCCCAGATTCGTGACGAGCAAGAAATCTGTTTACTGCGATAATCCAAATCTAGTATGAACCTTACTATCAAAGACTTTACTTGGCACAACAATGCAACAAAATTAAGATAAGGAGAGGTTGCTACAGTAGTAACAACTTCCAAGACACAAATACAAAATAAAAGTACTGTAACAAAATAAACACATGGGTTATCTCCCAAGAAGTTCTTTCTTTATAGCCATTAAGATGGGCTCAGCAGTTTTAATGATGCACTCGCAAGAAATAGTAGTTGAAGCAAAAAAGAGCATAAAGAGGCAAATTCAAAACAAATTTAAGTCTAACATGCTTCCTATGAAAAGGAATCTTGTAAATAAACAAGTTCATGAAGAGCAAAGTAACAAGCATAGGAAGATAGAACAAGTGTAGCTTCAAAATTTTCAGCACATAGAGAGGTGTTTTAGTAACATGAAAATTTCTACAACCATATTTTCCTCTCTCATAATAATATCCAGTGGCATCATGAGCAAACTTAACAATATAACTATCACATAAAGCATTCTTATCATGAGTCTCATGCATAAAATTATTACTCTCCACATAAGCATAATCAATTTTATTAGTTGTAGTGGGAGAAAATTCAACAAAGTAGCTATCATTATTATTCTCATCATCAAATATAGGAGGCATATTGTAATCATAATCAAATTTATCCTCCATAACAGGCGGTACTAAAAGACCTATATCATTATAATCATCATAAATAGGAGGCAAAGTATCATCAAAGTAAATTTTCTCCTCAATGCTTGGGGGACTAAAAATATCATGCTCATCAAAGACAGCTTCCCCAAGCTTAGAATTTTCCATATCATTAGCAACAATGGTGTTCAAAGCGTTCATACTAATATGTTCCATAGGTTTTTTAATTTTCGCATCAAACCATCCATGTCTTAAATCAGGAAATAGAATAAGAAGCTCATTGTTGTCCATTATGCCTAACTAGTGTAAACAAGAAACAAAAAGATGCAATTGCAGGATCTAAAGGAAATAGCTTCGAGCACACACACAACGGCAACAGAAAAGTACCCAGTTACCTGGGACCGGAGTATGAGTGCCTTTTACCTTTCCTCCCCGGCAACGGCGCCAGAAAATAGCTTCGTTGCCGGGATCCGGTGTGTGAGTGCCGTTTACCTTTCCTCCCCGCACTACAAGAAAAGTTGCCATGGCCGACGAAGTTGAAGTCGCGCCGTGGTTGCTGGTGCACCATGGCTGACGATTTTTGGTCCCTCCGTGGTTCATGTCAAAACTTTTTTTTCTCGTTTTTGAGGCCACCTAGCCCGACGAAAGCGGCCAAAACGTCGCGTATGGTGGCCCGGGACGTGGTGCATCGCGAATTCTCGGGTTCGCCGGCCGAGTCAACGCAAATCCGCACCGCCCAGGGATGTAGGGCCCAGATGGCAGCTTCTCTAGCATTGTTTTTTTTCTCGATCGCGCCATCTCGTTCAACGCTCTCCGATCGAGCCGTTTACGATGCAGGATCATGGGTCCCACTTGTCATCCACTATGAACCAAATTTCTTTCTTTTCTTGGATTTTTTTGACCCCCTGATTTCGGCTACTTCCTTTTTCTTTTGATCCCTTGCCGCCTTGGAAACGTTGAGACCGCTGCAGCTAAATGGGACCCGCATGTCATCCTCTATGAGCAATCAACTTTCTTTTCTTGGAGTTTTTTTTGGCACCTCATATTTGGTCACTTGCCTTTTTTTCGATCCCCTGCCGCCTCTCAAACGGTGATACCGCTGCTGCTAAATGGGATCCGCATGTCATCCTCTATGTACTATAAAAGTTTCTTTTCTTGGATTTTTTTGGCACCTCATATTTGGTCACTTGCCTTTTTCTTTTGATCCCTTGCCGCCTTGGAAACGTTGAGACCGCTGCAGCTAAATGGGACCCGCATGTCATCCTCTATGAGCAATCAACTTTCTTTTCTTGGAGTTTTTTTGGCACCTCATATTTGGTCACTTGCCTTTTTTATCGATCCCCTGCCGCCTCTCAAACGGTGATACCGCTGCTGCTAAATGGGACCCGCATGTCATCCTCTATGTACTATAAAACTTTCTTTTCTTGAATTATTTTTGGCTCCTGATATTTGGTCACTTGCCTTTTTCTTTCGATATCATGGCACGTTTGAAACGCTGAGGAACCTGCTGGCTCATGGGACCCGCATGCCATCCTCTATGTGCTATAAAAGTTTCCTTTGTTGGATTTTTTCACCCTCTGATTTTTGGCTTGCCTTTTTCTTTTGATCCCCTGCCCCCTTTGAAACGTTGAGTAAGCTGTTGGCTCAAGGGACCCGCATGTCATCCTCTATGTCCATCAACTTTCTTTTCTTGGATTTTTTTTTACCCCCTAATTACTAGCTACTTTCTTTTTCTTTTGATCTCAAGCCGCCTCTCAAACGGTGATACCGCTGCTGCTAAATGGGACCCGCATGTCATCCTCTATGTACTATAAAACTTTCTTTTCTTGGATTTTTTTTGGCACCTCATATTTGGTCACTTGCCTTTTTCTTTCGATCCCCTGCCGCCTCTCAAACAGTGAGACCGCTGCAGCTAAATGGGACCCGCATGTCATCCTCTATGAGCAATCAACTTTCTTTTCTTGGAGTTTTTTTGGGCACCTCATATTTGGTCACTTGCCTTTTTTTTCGATCCCCTGCCGCCTCTCAAACGGTGATACCGCTGCTGCTAAATGGGACCCGCATGTCATCCTCTATGGACTATAAAACTTTCTTTTCTTGGATTTTTTGGCACCTCATATTTGGTCACTTGCCTTTTTTTCGATCCCCTGCCGCCTCTCAAACGGTGATACTGCTGCTGCTAAATGGGACCCGCATGTCATCCTCTATGGACTATAATACTTTCTTTTCTTGAATTATTTTTGGCTCCTGATATTTGGTCACTTGCCTTTTTCTTTCGATCCCCGCCGCCTCTCAAACGAGTGAGACCGCTGCGGCTAAATGGGACCCGCATGTCATCCTCTATGAGCAATCAACTTTCTTTTCTTGGAGTTTTTTTGGCACCTCATATTTGGTCACTTGCCTTTTTCTTTCGATCTCATGCCACGTTTGAAACGTTGAGGAACCTGCTGGCTCATGGGACCCGCATGTCATCCTCTATGTGCTATAAAAGTTTCCTTTGTTGGATTTTTTTCACCCTCCGATTTTTGGCTTGCCTTTTTCTTTTGATCCCCTGCCCCCTTTGAAACGTTGAGTAAGCTGTTGGCTCAAGGGACCCGCATGTCATCCTCTATGTCCATCAACTTTCTTTTCTTGGATTTGTTTGCACCCCCTAATTACTAGCTACTTTCTTTTTCTTTTGATCTCAAGCCGTATTACAAACATTGAGACCGCTGCTGCAAAATGGGACCCACATGTCATCCTCTATGTACAATAAATCTTGGATTATTTTTGGCTCCCGATATTTGGTCACTTGCCTTTTTCTTTCGATCTCATGCCGCCTTTGAAACGTTGAGTAAGCTGCTGGCTCATGGGTCCCGCATGTCATCCTCTACGAACAATAAAAGTTTCCTTTCTTGGAGTTATTTTTGACCCCTAATTTCTGGCTATTTGCCTTTTTCTTTTGATCCCATGCCCCCTTTGAAACGATGAGGACGCTGTTGGCAGGTCGGTCCCACATGTCATCCTCTATGAACAATAAAAGTTTCCTTTGGTGGATTTATTTTTGAACCCTAATTAATTTTTGGCTATTTCCTTTTTTTCTTTTGATCCCCGCCGCCTTGGAATTGTTGAGAATTCTGCTGCCTCATTTTTCTTTTGGTCCTGTGCCGCCTTGGAAACGTTGAGACCGCTGCTACAAAATGGGACCCGCATGTCATCCTCTATGTACAATAAAGTTTCTTTTCTTGGATTATTTTTGGCTCCTGATATTATGTCACTTGGCTTTTTCTTTCGATCTCATGCCGACTTTGAAATGTTGAGGATGCTGCTGCCTCATGGGTCCCGCATGTCATCCTCTCAGAACGATAAATGTTTTCTTTTCTTGTATTTTTTTACCAACTGATTTTTGGCTTTTTTTATTTTCGATCCCCTGCCGCCTTTGAAACGTTGACGACGCTGCTGGCTCATGGGTCCCCGATGTCAGCCTCCCCGTACAAGAAACATGTGATATTTTATTTTGCATACTATAAACGTTGTATTTCGCTCTGAGCTATTGCAAACGGATAAATTAAATCTTTATATCTACATAAACAAACTTATATGTTGAATCTCCTTGTTTTTTGTTTTTGCGAAGCATAGGACTTTCCTATTTATTTTTTTGAGAAAAATCCGACCTTTCCTGTTTTGGAGTGGGCTGAAATTGTATGAGTCAAAAGGCCCAGCAGGATAGTTCGAAGGCCCAGATGTCCAGATACAGCCCAATTGAAATCTTTCTTTTCTTGGATTTTTTCACACCCTGATTTCTGGCTACTTCATTTTTCTTTCGGTCCTTGATAACCCACAAGTATAGGGGATCGCAACAGTCTTCGAGGGAAGTAAAACCCAAATTTATTGATTCGACACAAGGGGAGGTAAAGAATACTTATAAGCCTTAACAACTGAGTTGTCAATTCAGCTGCACCTGGAAAAACACTAGCAACAAGGGTGATGTGAAAGTAGCAGATGGTATGAGAGCAATAGTAACAGATAACACAGCGAGCGATAATAGTGATATGAGAGCAATGGCACCGGAAAACAGTTGACATGTAGAACAAGTATATGATGATGAAAGATGGACCGGGGTTCCCAGCTATCTACACTAGTGGTAACTCTCCAATAACAAGTGTTGGGTGAACAAATTACAAGTCGGGCAATTGATAGGATTGAAATAGCATTAAGACAGAATATCAAGATCATTAATCATGTAGGCATGTTTTCCAATAATAGTCGTACGTGCTCGCAATGAGAAACTTGCACAACATCTTTTGTCCTACCAGTCGGTGGCAGCCGGGCCTCAAGGGAAACTACTCGGATATTAAGGTACTCCTTTTAATAGAGCACCGGAGCAAAGCATTAACACTCCGTGAAAACATGTGTCCCTCACATCACCGCCATCCCCTCCGGTTGTCCCGATTTACGTCACTTCGGGGCCATTGGTTCCGGACAGTGACATGTGCATACAACTTGTAGATACAATCTAAGCAATAAGTATAGAGCTCAAATCTAAGATCATGGCACTCGGGCCCTAGTGACAAGCATTAAGCATAACAAGATTGCAGCAACAATAACTTCATAAACTTTGTAGATAGACAATCATAATGTAACAATCCATCGGATCCCGACAAACACAACACCGATTACATCAGATGAATCTCAATCATGTAAGGCAGCTCATGAGATCATTGTATTGAAGTACATGGGGGAGAGAATACCAACTAGCTACAGCTAGAACCCGTAGTCCATGGGGGAACTACTCACGGAGCATGATGGAGGCGATGGCGTTGATGGAGATGGCTTCCGGGGGCACTTCCCCGTCCCGGCAGGGTGCCGGGACAGAGACTCTTGTCCCCCGAATTGGAGTTTCGCGATGGTGCCGGCGCCCCGGAGTCTTTCTCGGAGTTTCGTCAAGAGTCACGGTGTTTTTAGGTCGAAAGGGATTTTATAGACGAAGAGGCGGCGCAGGGGGCACTCGGGGCGCCACACCACGAGCCGGCGCGGGCCCAAGCCAGGCCGCGCCGCCCTATGGTGTGGTGGCCCTCTGGCCCCTCTCCGACTCTTCTTCGGTGTTCTGGACGCTTCCGGGAAAAATAGGAGGTTTGGTCTTCGTTTCGTCGAATTCCGAGAATATTGCCCGAACAGCCTTTCTGGAACCAAAAACAGCAGAAAACAGGGAACCGGCACCGTGGCATCTTGTTAATAGGTTAGTTCCGGAAAATGCATGAAATCATCATAAAGTGCAAGCAAAACATGTAAGTATTGTCATAAAACAAACATGGAACGACAGAAATTATGGATACGTCGGGGACGTATCGGCATCCCCAAGCTTAGTTCTCGCTCGTCCCGAGCAGGTAAACGATAAAAAGAATAATTTCTGTAGTGACATGCTACTTACATAACCTTGATCATACTATTACAAAGCATATGAAATGAATGAAGTGACTCAAGGCAATGATCTATAGTTGCTAACAAATAGATAACATATAGCAAAACTTTTCATGAAGAGTACTTTCAAGACAAGTATCAAAAGTCTTGCACAAGAGTTAACTCATAAAGCAATAAGTTCAAAGTAAAGGCATAGAAACAACACAAAGGAAGATATAAGTTTCAGCGGTTGCTTTCAACTTGTAACATGCATATCTCATGGATAATTGTCAACACAAAGTAATATGATGAATGCAAATATACAAGTATGTAAGAATCAATGCACAGTTGACACAAGTGTTTGCTTCTAAGGTGGAAGGAAGTAGGTAAACTGACTCAACATAAAAGTAGAAGAATGGCCCCTCAAAGAGGAAAGCATCGATTGCTATATTTGTGCTAGAGCTTTGGTTTTGAAAACATAAAGAGAGCATAAAAGTAAAGTTTTGAGAGGTGTTTGTTGTTGTCAACGAATGGTAGTGGACACTCTAACCCCCTTGCTAGACAAACCTTCAAGAGCGGCTCCCATGAATTATTTTTATTTTTGGGTGGCACTCCTTCCAACCTTTCTTTCACAAACCATGGCTAACCGAATCCTCGGGTGCCTGCCAACAATCTCATACCATGAAGGAGTGCCTTTTTAGTTTAGTTTTATTATGATGATGACACTCCCCCAACCTTTGCTTACACAAGCCATGGCTAACCGAATCCTCGGGTGCCGTCCAATAATCACATACCATGGAGGAGTGTCTATTTTGGTTAATTAATTTGGGACTGGGAATCCCATTGCCAGCTCTTTTTGCAAAATTATTGGATAAGCGGATGAAGCCACTAGTCCATTGGTGAAAGTTGCCCAACAAGATTGAAAGATAAACACCACATACTTCCTCATGAGCTATAAAACATTGACACAAATTGAGAAGCATTTTGAATTGTTTAAAGGTAGCACTCAAGCAATTTACTTTGGAATGGCAGGAAATACCACATAGTAGGTAGGTATGGTGGACACAAATGGCATAGTGGTTGGCTCAAGTATTTTGGATGCATGAGAAGTATTCCCTCTCGATACAAGGCTTAGGCTAGCAAGGCTATTTGAAGCAAACACAAGTATGAACCGGTACGAGCAAAACTTACATAAGAACATATTGCAAGCATTATAATACTCTACACTGTCTTCCTTGTTGCTCAAACACTTTTACCGAGAAAATATCTAGACCTTAAGAGAGATCAATCATGCAAACCAATTTCAACAAGCTCTACGGTAGTTCTCCATTAATAGGCTTAGACTACATGAAAAAAACTTAATCATGATCTACTTGAGAGCTCAAAACAATTGCCAAGTGTCAAATTATCCAAGACATATGAGGCATTTTCCTTTTCCAACCAAATAAGTATTGAAGCTTCCAACTTTTATCATTGAACATTAAAAGTAAAACGAAGAACACATGTGTTCATATGAAAAAGCGGAGCGTGTCTCTCTCCCAAACAAGGAATGCTAGGATCCGAATTTATTCAAACATAAACAAAACGAAAATAAACACATAGACGCTCCAAGTAAAGCACATAAGATGTGACCGAATAAAAATATAGTTTCAGGGGAGGAACCTGATAAGTTGATGAAGAAGGGGATGCCTTGGGCATCCCCAAGCTTAGACGCTTGAGTCTTCTTGAAATATGCAGGGATGAACCACGGGGGCATCCCCAAGCTTAGACTTTTCACTCTTCTTGATCATATATCATCCTCCTCTCTTGACCCTTGAAAACTTCCTTCACACCAAACTTCTCATAAACTTCATTAGAGGGGTTAGTAC
>NC_061510.1:366713699-366728984 GCF_022539505.1 Lolium rigidum
CGGGCTCCCGAAACACTTGGGCAACGGTCCGATTTTCCGTGGCGGAAGGGCGCCCAAGCGCGACGGACCGAAAAAATCGTCGTAGGACTTTGCCTGACGCAGTTTCGACAACAGAACCCATATCGTCGGGTTAGGCCCATAGGCGACGAAAAATACCCCTTAGCGGACGATTTTGAGACGTTGTCTATCAGAACTTTTCTTGTAGTGCCGGCAACGGCGCCAGAAAAGTGCTTGATGTCTACGGGTGCTTCTATTCTTGTAGACAGTGTTGGGCCTCCAAGAGCAGAGGTTTGTAGAACAACGAAGCAAGTTTCCCTTAAGTGGATCACCCAAGGTTTATCGAACTCGGGGAGGAAGAGGTCAAAGATATCCCTCTCATGCAACCCCGCAACCACAAAGCAAGAAGTCTCTTGTGTCCCCAACACACCTAATAGGTGCACTAGTTCGGCGAAGAGATAGTGAAATACAAGTGGTATGAATGAATATGAGCAGTAGCAATGGCGCCAGAAAAGTGCTTGCTGGCGTGCAGTTGATGGTACTAATATTGCAGGCCTAGGGATCATACTTTCACTAGTGGACACTCTCAACATTGATCACATAACAGAATAAATACATAGATGCTAGACTCTACACCCTCTTGTTGGATGATGAGCACCACTAACTGTGTAGGATTACACGAACCCTCAATGCCTGGAGTTAACAAGCTCCACAATATTCAATGTTCATATTTAAATAACCTTAGAGTGCATGACAGATCAACATAACCAAACCAAGTACTAACATAGCATGCACACTCGTCACCTTCACACTACGAAAGGAGGCATAGATCACATCAATACTATCATAGCAATAGTTAACTTCATAATCTACAAGAGATCACAATCATAGCCTACGCCAAGTACTACACGATGCACACACTCGTCACCATTACACCGTGCGGTGAGGAATAAACTACTTTAATAACATCACTAGAGTAGCATGCAGATATATTGTGATACAAAACACATTGCAATCATAAAGGGATATAAATAAGCACTTCACTATGCCATTCATAACAAGTGAATAAGTATTCTCTGAAATATAGCCTAAGAGACCCACACGGTGCACACACCGTCACCTTTACACACGTGGGACAAGGAGTCTCCGGAGATCAAATAAGTAAAATCCACTTGACTAGCATAATGACATCTAGATTACAAGCATCATCATATGAATCTCAATCATGTAAGGCAGCTCATGAGATTATTGTATTGAAGTACATAGGAGAGAGATAAACCACATAGCTACCGGTACAGCCCCGAGCCTCAATGGAGAACTACTCCCTCCTCATGGGAGACAGCAGCGTTGATGAAGATGGCGGTGGCGTTGATGGAGAAGCCTTCCGGGGGCACTTCCCCGTCCCGGCGGCGTGCCGGAACAGAGACTCCTGTCCCCCGCATCTTGGCTTCGCGATGGTGGCGGCTCGGAAGGTTTCTCGTACCGTGGCTTTTCCCGTATCGTGTTTTAGGTCAGGGACCTTTATATAGGCGAAGAGGCGGAGTCGGAAGGTCAACGAGGCGACGACACAACAGGGGGGCGTGGGCCCCCCCTTGGCCGCGCCAGCCTGGTGTGTGGTGGGCCTGTGGCCCCCCTCTGGCGGCTCTCGGGTGTTCTGGAAGCTTCATGCAATCCTAAGATTCTGGGCGTTGATTTCGTCCAATTCCGAGAATATTTCCTTACTAGGATTTCTGAAACCAAAAACAGCAGAAAACAGCAACTGGCCCTTCGGCATCTCGTCAATAGGTTAGTTTCGGAAAACGCATAAATATGACATAAAGTATGCATAAAACATGTAGATATCATCAATAATGTGGCATGGAACATAAGAAATTATCGATACGTCGGAGACGTATCACTACTTCTCAAAGATATAATTTTAGCAGGAGGATAATATCTACCAATAAAAGCATCTTTACATTTAGTCCATGAATCAATACTATTCTTAGGCAAAGATAGCAACCAATCTTTAGCTCTTCCTCTTAATGAGAAAGGAAACAATTTAAGTTTTATAATATCACCATCTACATCCTTATACTTTTGCATTTCACATAGTTCAACAAAATTATTAAGATGGGCAGCAAGCATCATCGAACTAACACAAGAAAATTGCTCTCTCATGACAAGATTCAGTAAAGCAGGTTTAATTTCAAAGAATTCTGCTGTAGTAGCAGGTGGAGCAATAGGTGTGCATAGGAAATCATTATTATTAGTGTTTGTGAAGTCACACAACCTAGTATTTTCAGGAGTATTCATTTTTAGCAGTTGTAAATAAAGCAAACTAAACAAAGTAAATGCAAGTAACTATTTTTTTTGTGTTTTTGATATGGAGAACAAGACAGTAAATAAAGTAAAGCTAGCAACTAATTTTTTGTGTGTTTTGTTTTAGTGCAGCAAACAAAGTAGTAAATAAAATAAAGCAAGACAAAAACAAAGTAAAGAGATTGGAAGTGGAGACTCCCTTGCAGCGTGTCTTGATCTCCCCGGCAACGGCGCCAGAAAAAGAGCTTGATGCGTGCAATTAACACACGTCCGTTGGGAACCCCGAGAGGAAGGTGTGATGCGTACAGTAGCAAGTTTTCCCTCAGAAAGAAACCAAGGTTTATCAAACCAGGAGGAGCCAAGAAGCACGTTGAAGGTTGATGGCGGCGAAGTGTAGTGCGGCGCAACACCAGGGATTCCGGCGCCAACGTGGAACCTGCACAACACAACCAAAGTACTTTGCCCCAACGTAACAGTGAGGTTGTCAATCTCACCGGCTTTCTGTGAACAAAGGATTAACCATATTGTGTGGAAGATGTGTTGACGTCAGAAACCCACCGGCGGGCAGCGACGGGCAACACAGTAGAGCCGGGAACAACTAGGGCTGCGGCTGGCCCCAGTCCCTCAGAGCGACGGCCCGCAAAGCCTCCTGGTCACACGTCCGATGCTATCGCAAGGGCGTGCCACCTGACCTATACCTGGTCGGGAAGGTGTTGGATGATGCCTCGCTTAGTTTCCTGCAGGGCACACACGTAAACATTAAATACGAGCCTCGATCGGCTCTCAAGTTATCTCGTGAATCGGCTCAAAGAGCCGATCCACCCATGATTCGAACAAGGTGTCCGAATATATGGTGGTCCTGCTTGATCAAGATAAAGCTGATGAGATCTATGACGATTTAGGGTTTTCACCGCATAATCGGATCATCCTACTCACGATTGGGCCTCGCGCTCGCGTACGGTGATCATAAGCCGACCCTAGACAGGGCCTAAAAACCAACACGAGGTTGATCCTCGGAACATCCTTTCTAGGGCTAGCGAACTTCACCCTACACGCCGCTGGATCCTCCAACCCTTTGTAGGGCCTAACTATTGCGGATATTAAACTAATCCTTGCAGAGCAAGGAGCAACCGTAACGGATCGGATCTACTAAACTATGATCAAGCGGGGTGCCGCCCCTACACCTAAGATAGGTGTAAGGGCGGCTAGATGTAATAGGGTTGCACTACGACAGCATATCATACGAAGAACAATGCTAACCCTAACACATCTAAGATAACTACGTTGCTCGCCATCAAAAAGGCTTCAGCACGAGCAACGCATGAACAACGTGGGCAGGCTTGTGCTGCCTAGATCGGAAGATGCGATCTAGGCAGCATGGTGCTTACCGGAGAAACCCTCGAGACGAAGGAGTTGGCGATGCGCCGAGATTTGTTTGTGTTGAACGTTGGTTGTTGTTTATTCCATAAACCCTAGATACATATTTATAGTCCAGCGGACTTTCTAATTCAGGCGTGCACCTAACCGTGCACGGGTAAAACTCTGGCTCCTAACCGACTCGTAATCTAATATGTTACAGATACACGGGCAATTAGCCCAAACCTGGTACACAAGGCCGATTCACATATTTCTTCCATATATATACTCTTCAAGTCCATCTTGATCGCGGCCCACCTCTGACTCGGTCAAATTCTGGTGATAACACATGCCCCCCTGGTTTTGGAAATGATAATTTCAAAACCACTCTGTTTTTCCTCCGAGGGGTCATATCGTGGCAGAGCAGAACCGTCGCAGTATGCTTCATCATGACGACTTGCCTTCCCAACTTCTCTGCACGATTTGACAGTTTTGTCACCATGTCCTCGAAAACTGTTCGAAAATTAAATCCCCACTTCTTTTATTTAACCGCACCGAACAGTTCTCTTCCTCATCCCCTCCGCATCAGCACTCCAAAAGCCCTCCTGCGCACCATGTCTTCCTCTTCCTCCACCTCATCGGAACTTTCCCTTGGGTCCTCCTCCTCCCGCGAGACGCCGCCGGACATTCGCGCACCAGAAGAATGGGACCTGGAAGACCACGCGTCCTCCATCTGGTCTGAGGACGACAAGTCCTTGACCAGTGGGGAGAGCGACCTCCGCTTCCTCGCCGACGGGGAATCGGAGGAGGAGAGCGACGACGATCGCTTCTCCTGGGATGACTTCACCACCTCCGAGGAGGTAGGGGAGGAGGAGGAAGAGGAGGAGGACGACGATGACAGCCCCTCCGACGAGCCGCCGGCTAAGCGCCACTGCCCCTGGCCGGGGAATCTCAGTGACTACGACAGCGACGACGATGACGACGACGAGGAGGATGAGGACAACGAAGGTCCCGCCGGCGGTCGCTACAGCAGCGACGACGAGCCCGCCGGGAGCAGCGCCGACAGCGGTGACGAGGGCGATGACGAGGGCAGCGACGGCCCGTAGATAGGACCTTTAGTATAGGATCAGCAGTAGTGGACGGGGCAATGTATCCCCTTAATACTCCCTTTTGAGAGCAATCAGCTCTTCTATGTAAGAAATCTGGTTTATCAATGAAGAAATTCCCCAATCTGATTTTGCCGATTTCCTTGATGCCAATTCAGCCGATTTCCCTTCATACTGATTCCGCCTATCGTCACTTAGCCAATGCTTAATGAGCCGATGACAACGCATCGGTTTCTCATGACCCATTCTTCACCCCTTTGACATCGGAGCGATCGTGAATTTGATCAATGCCCGAAAGCTGAGGTTAAAATATCAATCCTTCACGATCTATCTTTCGCCTTTTCCAACCGATGACTTTGAGTTCTGGCGGACAACCAGGCAGATCAACACCCTTACGAGAGCCCCAGAACCACTGCTGAAACGACTTGATGCTGAAGTCGATACCTCTGGGTTTTCAGATATTCAGTAATACTCTTCAAACCTGCCCAATCCCCTTTAAAAGGGTTATGATGGAGGGCTATCCGATGAAACCCCGATCGGCTTCTTAAGAACAGAATATCTACGCAGTCAGTTGCCCCCCGAGCCTCTACCAAGGCGAGCATAGCAGTGGGCTAACCAAACGTGTCGCCATCGGTTTCCAAGTCATGATGCAGAGCCAGCCGATTTTAACAAAATCGGCTCTCCAGAGCAGAGAACCTTCAGAGTGAGCTGCCCCCCGAGCTTCTTCAGTCCACTTCTCGCGCCTTGCAAATCAGATCGGCTCATCATCTTTGGCAGGCTGATGCAACTTCCGGTGAGGATGTCTTGAATTTCTGATGCCCTCCAAAACTCTGGACGTAACAACCCCTGGAAGTGACAGCTATCAAGTCACCACCTTGGTCAAGCCTCAGGCAAAAAACGTTACAGCCGATTGCTTCGTCATCGGCTGTTCTCCTGGTCCTAGAAGAGATATGCTCCCTTCGTTAGGCTCATCCTTACCCTGACTTGCATGTTTATGCTGCTCTTGTCGTTAGTCAGGGTTACGATCCTCAATCTTGCAGTCCTGGTCCTAGAAGATGTCATGTTTATGCTGCTAGCACCGCTGAACTTGAAGACTTGCCAATGGGAGTTAGGGGTCCTTGAAGAGAGGATTCGAGTCACCAAACAATTCCATCGAGGGGGTTCCTCCAGTAGAGCTTCTCCATGTAACTCGATAACTCCTCCATTGGGCTTCTTGAGTCGATGGCCATGCGTCGGCTTTTCATCCTTTAAGTCGATGTCTGCACATCGGCTGTGCTTAAAAATTTTGGATTTTTTTTTACGGCCGATTTATGTATCGGCCCCCATACTTCAACACCCATCATCGAAGGATGAGACGCTTCTACTGCATATCCTCGTGTTTTGTCCACCTAGGTGCCCCCTCGAGCCGATTCTGTCAAGAGAATTGATGGTATCGGCTCTGTAGGTATTCCCTGTTGGATCAAATGTTGAACCCAAGCAGAATGGAAGGTGAGGATAATTTTGGCCGATTGCTGGGATCGGCCTCCACGTTGCTTGTTCGATGAAGGTTTTGTAATGTTCCTTCATAAACTTTTTGGGGCCGATCACAAGGATCAGCCTCGCCCCGTTCGTCCATCGACGTTTTGCTTTGTTACACGGTCAGGCCGGTGGATAAAACCAGCCTAACCCCGTTCTTTGTCACGTCGATGCGCTCGCAGTCGTCCAAATTGATGCCTGAGAGTGGCTCTTGGCCTGATGTCTCCCAAACGTCCATGCCAGCTGTTGAAATCTCGATCGAATCATCTGCGTGGACGACTTCTACTTCATCTCCATCCCACTTGTATTAGGCATTGGTGCATCGTGGATGGAATGCAACAGTTGGCGTGGATCCAGTCTCTCCCTAGCAGGACAGCATAGGTACTCTTGCTGTCGACAATAAAGAACGTCGTAGGGACAGTTTTCCTTCCTACGGTCAGATCCACATTCAGAACACCTTGTGCGTCAGATGCTTGGCTGTTGAAATCGCTCAGTGTTACATTGGTCTTGATCAGATCCGAGCTGGAGCGTCCCAACCGGCGTAGCATGGAGTATGGCATAATGTTAACTGCCGCTCCGGTGTCCACCAACATCTTGTTGACAGGCTGCCCATTGATGTAACCTCGCAAGTACAGGGCCTTCAGATGCCTGTAACTTCTTTCTCGTGGCTTCTCAAAGATGACCGGCCGTGGGCCGCAGTCCAATTGTGCCACAGGTGCTTCATATAACCTTGGAGCGCTAAACTCCGTCGGAAGGATGAAGACCATATTTGTGCCAGCCGATGTCTCGTCATCGGCTTTCCTTTGCTTGGGGCGCCACTCTTTTCTTTGTGGCCGACCTTCTTCGTCTAGGGTTCGCTGAATTTTGGCGGCCAGATCAGGCCGTGCCTTCCTCAACGTGTGCAGGTATAATCTTTCAGCTTCTTCCAACCCGCGTAGACGCTGAACCCTTCGCTTCTGGGAACGGCCGAGCCCATCAGGGCACCACCTTGGCCGATGATACCTATCTTCTTCATCATCGTCCTCTAGTTCCTCGAGATCTTCTACCTGAGCGGACTCAGCATGCTTGTTCCGAGGCGGGAGAGGCCCTAGACGCCTGAACACGGATACGTTAGCTGCATCCTTCTTCCTTTGTTTGCATTCTGGGCAGTTCTCGATTGTTGGCAATCGGCTCATCCCTGAGTCCCAGCAATGTTTGAAGAAAGGACAGTCCCAATG
This sequence comes from Lolium rigidum, assembly GCF_022539505.1. Taxonomy (NCBI): domain Eukaryota; kingdom Viridiplantae; phylum Streptophyta; class Magnoliopsida; order Poales; family Poaceae; genus Lolium; species Lolium rigidum. The sequence continues at coordinate 366,721,192 of NC_061510.1, forward strand.
CCTATCCATGTCATCCTGCCCCCTTGACCTCCCTCTAGCGTGACGCTTGCATCCGTCGTTGATTCTATCATGCCGACGGTACCTCCTGTCCTCATCTTGGGGCCGGTCATGTGGATCGGCCTCCTCTTTATCCTTGCCACGGGAGTGGCTGCTTTCTGCGTCATCTTTGCCATGGCGGCTTGCAAGCCCTGCCATGTTGACACCAAAGGAGAACTCTGGCTCGCATATGGAGTGGCTGAGATCCACCACATTGACGCCAGGCGATGGAAGTGTGTTTCCATTGAGCTTGATACCGTGCGAACGGGTCTTCTCGAAGGAGCCGATGGGTTCGGCTTCGAGGGCTGCCTTGATCTCGCCAGGCAGATCTTCGTACTTGACCGGGGTGATTTCCGCCATCTTGGATGTAGATGGCGATGCGGTGGATGTCGAAGATTGTCCCACCGGGCGTGCCAGAATGTGTTGACGTCAGAAACCCACCGGCGGGCAGCGACGGGCAACACAGTAGAGCCGGGAACAACTAGGGCTGCGGCTGGCCCCAGTCCCTCAGAGCGACGGCCCGCAAAGCCTCCTGGTCACACGTCCGATGCTATCGCAAGGGCGTGCCACCTGACCTATACCCGGTCAGGAAGGTGTTGGATGATGCCTCGCTTAGTTTCCTGCAGGGCACACACGTAAACGTTAAATACGAGCCTCGATCGGCTGTCGGGTTATCTCGTGAATCGGCTCAAAGAGCCGATCCACCCATGATTCGAACAAGGTGTCCAAATATATGGTGGTCCTGCTTGATCAAGATAAAGCTGATGAGATCTACGATGATTTAGGGTTTTCACCGCATAATCGGATCATCCTACTCACGATTGGGCCTCGCGCTCGCGTACGGTGATCATAAGCCGACCCTAGACAGGGCCTAAAAACCAGCACGAGGTTGATCCTCGGAACATCCTTTCTAGGGCTAGCGAACTTCACCCTACACGCCGCTGGATCCTCCAACCCTTTGTAGGGCCTAACTATTGCAGATATTAAACTAATCCTTGCAGAGCAAGGAGCGACCGTAACGGATCGGATCTACTAAACTATGATCAAGCGGGGTGCCGCCCCTACACCTAAGATAGGTGTAAGGGCGGCTAGATGTAATAGGGTTGCACTACGACAGCATATGATACGAAGAACAATGCTAACCCTAATACATCTAAGATAACTACGTTGCTCGCCATCAAAAAGGCTTCAGCACGAGCAACGCATGAACAACGTGGGCAGGCTTGTGCTGCCTAGATCGCAAGATGCGATCTAGGCAGCATGGTGCTTACCGGAGAAACCCTCGAGACGAAGGAGTTGGCGATGCGCCGAGATTTGTTTGTGTTGAACGTTGGTTGTTGTTTATTCCATAAACCCTAGATACATATTTATAGTCCAGCGGACTTTCTAATTCAGGCGTGCACCTAACCGTGCACGGGTAAAACTACGGCTCCTAACCGACTCGTAATCTAATATGTTACAGATACACGGGCAATTAGCCCAAACCTGGTACACAAGGCCGATTCACATATTTCTTCCATATATATACTCTTCAAGTCCATCTTGATCGCGGCCCACCTCTGACTCGGTCAAATTCTGGTGATAACAAGATGATTGTTTCCGAAGAACAGTAAAGAACAAGTATTGGAGTAGATTGTATTTCAGATGTAAAGAATAGACCGGGGTCCACAGTTCACTAGCGGTGTCTCTCCCATAAGATAAATAGCATGTTGGTTGAACGAATTACAGTTGGGCAATTGACAAATAAAGAAGGCATAACAATGCACATACATATATCATGATGAGTACTATGAGATTTAATCGGGGCATTACGACAAAGTACATAGACCGCCATCCGGCATGCATCTATGCCTAAAAAGTCCACTTTCGAGGTTATCATCCGAACCCCTTCCGGTATTAAGTTGTAAGCAACGAGACAATTGCATTAAGTATGGTGCGTAATGTAATCAACACAAATATCCTTAGACAAAGCATCGATGTTTTATCCCTAGTGGCAACAAGCACATCCACAACCTTAGAACTTTCTCATCATTTGTCCCAGATTTAATGGAGGCATGAACCCACTATCGAGCATAAATACTCCCTCTTGGAGTCACAAGTATCAACTTGGCCAGAGCCTCTACTAGCAACGGAGAGCATGCGAGAACATAAACAACATATATGATAGATTGATAATCAACTTGACATAGTATTCAATATCCATCGGATCCCAACAAACACAACATGTAGGATTACAAAGAAACGATCTTGATCATGATAGGCAGCTCACAAGATCGAGCATGATACCACAATTAGGAGAAGACGGCCATCTAGCTACTGCTATGGACCCATGGTCCAGGGGTGAACTACTCACACATCAATCCGGAGGCGATCATGGCGATGAAGAGTCCTCCGGGAGATGATTCCCCTCTCCGGCAGGGTGCCGGAGGCGATCTCCTGAATCCCCCGAGATGGGATTGGCGGCGGCGGCGTCTCTGGAAGGCTTTCCGTATCGTGGCTCTCGGTACTGGGGGTTTCGCGACGAAGGCTTTAAGTAGGCGGAAGGGCGGAGTCGTGTAATATCCCAGGTTTAGAGGCAATAAAATGAGAGAACACCAAAGTGTGCATTGCATTCATGCATAGAAAATCCGGGGAATTTTCGCGCTTCCAATAAAACTTACCACAGTAACTGAAGTTTCACTTGACTTGCTGGAATTGAAGTAGATCATCAAGTCAAGCGTTATAAACTCCACTGTGATCTTTGCTAAAACTTTATTTTGGGTAGAGATGATTTGATCTATGGATTAGATCAAATGGAATTAGATTTACAACAACACATTCTTTAAGAATCAAACCCTAACTTATTAACACTTAAAAGTTAGCAACTACTTTTGTGTGTAATATAATTCACCTATAAATAAGGTAAACCACAGGGTCTAAAGTGCTTAAAAGCCACACATTCTTATGTAAATCATAACTTATTAAATATATGGAATATCATAAAACTAAATCCATTTACATTACAAGTTATAGTTCAAAATATTTGAATAAAACTAACTATGAGTATTTTGAAACTCATATGATCATGCCTTGGTGAAATCAAACACCAACTATCCAAATTTGAGGAATAACCTTCAACCTTGATCTTTTGATCAATATTATAATATAAATCCAATCCAATATGATATAGTGACTCATCCACAATAATAAAACCATCCACAAGATATTTAGTAACAAATGCCACTTGGCTATCCAAAAATAAATCATATGAGAGGATAATGATCTTGCCACATAGGATGAAAATATCTACATGACTTGCTTTCCAAGCTATGCCACCTCATGCTCAAAGGATTGCTATGGATGAGGGCATGACACCCAAGCACCTTACTCATCAAACCAACACAAGAGTCATCACCTATGTGTCATGATACTAGAGCTTGCCCAAGCCTATAAATAGAGCCACACCCTTCATCCATTTCCTCATCTTGTAGCATGATACATGGGAACAAACACATAGAGCCACTCCATATGAATTAGCTAGGATCAAGATGAAGAAGCTAGGAGGTGGAGGCATACCACAAGAAGAAGGTTTATCAGATTTCCGAAGAACAAGCTACAGAAGATACCAAGGTAGAATTCCTAGGCAAACCATATATGTAGAGGATCATATCATCATCTTTTGAGTAGGACCTTAGGATATTCCAAGACAATGAGAGGTGAGAGAAGTTATAATACTAACCATAGCCATGTTCATACCAGAATATTAGAAAGGTACTAATCCTAGTGTTCAAATCAATATTTGATCTTGGAGGTGAGAACCCTATTCCATTAGCAATACTTTAGGAAACCAATTCCATAATCATCAAAACTTGGTATTAATTATAAACCCTAAAAATCTAGGATGAGTGTGATGAGAGGAATAATAAGGAGGGATTAGTGAGGAATGAGTGGATCTTGTCTAATGCATGAGTATACCTTGTAGATATAGATGATAAGTTAAACCCATATGATTAATAGATATCATCTATCACATAAAATAATAAGTATATCACTAGTAGTTAACCCCAAACCAATCCTCATGCCTTGTATGGAGGAGTAATGTCATTAAACCTAAACCTTTTCACATAGGATTCAATTCACATAAAATAATATGTCCTAACTTGTGCATCATGGATCACAAGTATAAACTAAGCCATATGTACTTAGGACTAAATACCATTTGGTGAGTAGAGTGAAACAAATATCCAAATCATCTTCTTAAACCTTAAGAAATATCATTCACATAAAATCATGAACCAATTCCATTTCCTTTACCATCTGTTAAACCCTAGCCATAATTAAATTATATGTGAATAATCACTATGGTTAAGCACTAGACAAATAGAATGTGTTCACCATGCACATGTTCTAAATTTCAAAACAATTAAAATAGGTTTGGTTTCTAAATAAAAATAAATTGAGACAAACCCTTAAGCCATATCTATTTTAAAATGCACCTCACTAAAACACAAAACTAATAAAAGATTAAATGTTTGTTTTAAAATAAAACAATGCAGTAACCACTATTACCAAGTGATATGGAAATTCAAATATTTTAGAACCTGCAAGTATAACCTAAATTCAAATTTGAATTCAAACCATCAAATACAAACCAGAATATAAAAACAGAAAATAGAAAAGAAAACAGAAAAATAGAGAGAGAGAGGAGCATACCTGGCAGGCCATCGCAGCCCAGTAGCAGTCCACGTCGAAGCCCACAAGCAGCCCAGCCCAAAGCCAGATACCGTTTCGGTTGCCTTAATATTCGTGTGAGGTCATTCGTCATCGTCGTCTTCCTCTACGGCATCGACAGCGCAGAGGAGAGCTCGGGCCACGTCCTCGACGAGGATAAGGACGCCGCCGGATATCGCCAAGCCTTCCAGAACCGAGCCCTGACGATTTCGCGTCCGTGTTATCCAAAATCATCACGATTCGTGCACTGGAACCCTAACTCACCTCGTCTCCGTATCCTGGCCGCTCGTCGCCGACGCTCGTCGTCGTTTCCGACCACCTTCAGCCCTATAAAGACCACCAGGAGGAACGCCGTGCTTCTCTTGTTCACCTCCGCCACTCCATTTCTTCTCAGTCACCCTCTATGTCACACATTCATCCTCATCTGTTCGCCGGAGTCGAAGACGAAGCCGATGAAGGAGGCCACCCCAGCCTCCGGCGCGTGGTCCAGGAGGAGCGCCTGGACTCAAGGAGCTTACGGGAGGAGCCCGAGCATCCGGGGAGCCGTGTGGAGGATCAATTTCCTCGTTCCCTTCGCAGCACATCACCGGGAGATCTTCAATCGTCATCGCCTCCGTCAGCAATCGTCGTCGCCGACCACACCATCATGTTCAGGGTGAGTTTGCGCGTCCATAGAGCCAGATCTCGCTTCCTAGCATCGCCTGTAGCCTCTGATTTGATTCTCGCCGGAGTAGCACCGCCGCAGAGCTCATCGTCGCCGTAGTTCCGATGAGTCCCCGCGGAAACCACCACCACCATTCGTTTCGCCTTGCAGTACTCGTTCGAATGCACCTAGTCGCGCGTTCCGGGAGGCAGTAAGCGGCGGCGCCACCGTGCTCTGGCCGCCGGCGTTTAAACGCCGGTGAGGTCAAAGGCCACGGTCAATTTTGACCAAACCTTGCCAACGTGGCACCTGACGTGTAACTTGACCCCCACCAGTCAGCCTCTCAGACTAGAAACGAACCGGTATGTTTAGTATTTTCACTTTATTTCAAATTCCAGAAAATAGCTGAAACTTTACAGAAATAGATTAAATTCATTTCAACTCAGAAAAATATGAATAATATATCAAAATGCTCACAAAAATAAACTCTATTTAAATAAAATATAAAACAAAAATGTGTGACAAAATGAAATTTCACTTATTTTTAACCTTATTAATTATGACATTTCAATTATTTATAATACAATTTGAATTCAATAAATTGTTAAGTGTAAAAATTAAATTTTAACTATTCAGTAACTAAGTAAAATGTTAGGATTAATTTTATTTACCATATTTGCATTAACTTAATTATTAGTGGTAATTCATAAACCCTAATTGCAAATTACTATTTTCCATTTTCTTTAAATAGTAATAACTCAAGAAAATATTATAAGCCAATATTATTTTGGTAAATCAAAACTTATTTACTTAAACATCTTTAGTTAACAAGTTAATTATTTTAAACCCTAATAACAATTATTAAACCCCGATTCTAAATTAAACCTAAATAAGAATTACCCTAATTATTAAATCTTGTGGAGATTAATAAAATGTTAAACCATTATTAATTTGACTCAAAGTAATTAGTAACCACAACTCTATTACCAATTATCATTTTAGGAGTTGTGCCATAATTTAGAAACCCTAAGTTTAATTTAAGTAAGACATTGATCTCATTATTTCATGTGTTCATCCATAGTAGTTGCAAACCTAAAACCCTAAGGATTTAACCCATGTGATATTTACACTTTAGTAGTAACTCTAAAACCCTAGTTGCTTATCACATGTGATCATGTGAGGTTCATCTATACCTATAGAACCCTAGTAAGAAACCAATGAATGCATGCTTATGATCCATTAGCATAAACCAAAAGTCACATGAGATTATCATTTCATGTTCCTATTCTTAATTAAAACCTATATGATTCACTAGTATCACCTAGGTATAAACCCTAGCTTGCTACCACATATTAGCACCATTGATCACCAATCCTATATACCACACCATTAGGATCAACCTCAACCATCACACCCTAGTTAAACCATGATGATAAACCCTAATACCAACCTTGTGTAGCAAATCACATCACATGTTCCTATCCAACTAAACCTTACTTAGGAAATGATAAACCACTTAGCTTAGAAACAATTAGAGATTATTTAGTAAAGCAATTGTGAAATCATAGTAAACCCTAATAGCTAATTTATAGAACCATCTTAAATAACCATCCTTTGATATAATGCTTAGAAGAAACCATAGCAATAAACCTACCAATACTTGCTATATAGAAATCCATTCCAAGTTAAAAACCCAACTAGTTCCTATCCAAGAACTAAATGAATTCAATAGTAAACCCTAGAAAGCCATAACACCTATATATAATAGTTCATGTTCTTAATTAACCTGTTCTTCAACAGTTATTCTTTTGAAGTACAAATACCAATCAAACCTTAGAAACCCTAATCCTTCTTTGAAATACTCAATATTTCTTAAACAACATGTTCTTCAAAAGTTATTCTTTTGAAGTATAATATCGAGTAATCATCAACCATGTCCTGTAGAACTTAAAATTGACAACTGTTCTTCACATATTATTCCACTACTATTCTTTATGTGTATGATTGTTATGATGTCTTATATCACTTGATTTTGATGCTAATATAACCAAACCCTAATAAGAACCTTGTTTGAGAACCATTCTAAAAGTGCAACCAACCTAAAGAAATCTTTACAACTCATACATCCTAAATCATTGAGGTTAGGTTACGCTCGGGACGATTGCATCTCATACTATGCATTATAGCATCTTTGCCAGTTCTTTAAACATTGTCCTTACCGGACGATGATGGTATTTCAGCATTTGGAGATCTCACGTATCGAAGCTTTTGCCTGCATAATCTTGCAGTCAAGAAAGGCAAGTTCATCGCTTGCTCATGTCATTTGATTATTGATGACCCACAAGTATAGGGGGTGTATCGTAGTATCTTCGATAAGTAAGAATGTCGATCCCAATGAGGAGCG